>NW_025333890.1:0-7874 GCF_019186645.2 Phyllostomus hastatus
AGGGAAGAAGGTGCAGGAAAGAAATATTCAAAGTCAAGAAAGGCAAGGACCTACATTCCAAGATTACTCTGTCCAGCAAAAACTATTACTTAGAATGGAAAGGCAGATAAAGTGCTCCCCAGATAAGGTCAAGTTAAAGGAGTTTGTCATCACCCAGCCCTTATTATATGAAATGTTAAAGGGACTTATCTAAGGAAAAGATCATCAAAAATACTAAGAGTAAAACGAAAAGAAACACAACTATCAATAACTGACCCCCTCCCCCCGCCAAAAAAAAAAAAACAACTAAGCAAACAAGTAGAACAGGAACAGAATCAGAGAAATGGAGATCACATGGAGGGTTATCAGCTGGGCGGGGAGGGGCAAGGATCAGCAAAATGGTACAGGGAATAAGAAGCATAAATGGCAGGTTACAAAGTAGAGAGGGAGAGGTTAAGAACAGTATAGGAAATGGAGAAGCCAAAGAACTTATATGTATGACCCATGGACATGAACTAAGTTGGGGGAAATGCTGGTGGGAGGTGGGATGTGCAGGGCACAGGGAAATAAAGGGGAGAAAGAAGGGCAGAAATGGGAGAACTGTATTAGCATAATCAATAAAATATACTTAAAAAAGAAACAAGAGAAATCTCAAATAAATAATCTCACTTTACACTTAAAGGAACTCGAAGGAGAACAATAAGAATGTCCAAAGTGCATAGAAGGAAGAAGATAATAAACATCAGAGCAGAAATAAACAAAATAGAGTCTAAGAAAATACAAAAGATCAACAAAAGCTAGTTATTTGAAAAGATAAACAAGATTGATAACCTTTAACCTGACTCATCAAGAAAAAAAAGAGAGGACTCATATAAATAAAATCAGAAATGAAAGAGAAGAAGCAACATTGGACTCCACATAAATACAAAGGGTTGTAAGAAAATATTACAAACAAGTATAAGCCAACAAATTGGCTAATCTAGATGAAATGGATAAATTCCTAAAAAGAGGCAATATTCCAAAATTGACTGAGGAAGAATCAAAGAATCTCAATTGGCAGATTACAACTACTGAAAATTGAAGTGCTAATCAAAAATCTTTCAACAAAAAAAGCCCTAGACCAGAAGGCTTCACAGGTGATTTTTACCAAACATTCAGAAAAGAACAAACACCTCTTCTCAAACTATTTCCAAAAATTCAAGAAGAGGGAAGTCTCCTCAGCTCATTTTAAGGGTACAGCATTATCCTGATTCCAAAACCAGATTAAGATTCTATCAAGAAAGAAAATTGTGGCTCAATATCTCTGATGAACAAACATGCAAACTTCACCAATGAAATATTGTTACAGAACAACAAGAGGGGCCAAGGGGAGGCGAGGCAATATATTATTACCTGAACTGAACCCCCCCAGGTTCATTATGTCCACCACTAGAGGAAAGATGTCTCTCAATGCCAGAGATTCGTGAAAAGGAAAGGAAATGTTTATTTAATGCTATACAAACTTAAAGTAGTGACCTAATGTCTTCATGAAGATCCCAAAGTCCCTTAAAACAGCCACAAACACACACAGTCCTTCCTTCCCCCCTTTGCCCAGTCTGGGGTACTGGATTTCAGGAAAAGACATAGAAGTCTGTGGCTCAGGCAGCTCCCAGTTCTTCTCAGTAATCTGTCTCAGATGGTAGGCCTCCCTTGGTTCCCAGCACCATCAGCTGTGTCGCCAGGATCTCTGCTAAAGCCGGGTGGTGGTTCCCCCTTCTAAAGATGTGGGGGTTCCCATCCTGGCAAAGCCTTATGTTTCTCTCTCCCAGGGCCATGGGAGTTCCCACTCAGCCAAAACAGTGTGGTTCTCTCTCCACTGCCCCAGACACGTGCTCCTCTCTGCACAATGGCCATGGGAGTCTCCACTTTGACAAAGCTTCATAGTCCTCCCCCCAAATGGCTGCTGCGTCTGGGTTTAAATCCCCATGCCAATCCTCCTCTGCAGGCCAATTTCTGACTCCTCCTACAATCAGTTACACCTGCCAGGACTCTCGAAGCCTTCCAGCTTTACTGGGCTGCCATCAGGAGTCTGGGTAGGTATGCCCCCATGTCATGGAGCCAATCTTCTCCATGCTCCCAGACAGGTGCTGTAACTCGGGGGACCTGCCCCCCAGTTATGTCTTGGGGGGAAGTTACTTCCATTCCCCTGGCTCAGAGCATGGCCACAGCTATTTAACATATCTAGGCAACCAGTTAAAGGTTATAGATATGTTAAATGACCACACCAGAGGTTAGCTGCAAAGCTGTTGCTATGCAAAACAGCTCTGAAAGGCTCTGCTCCATTTGTCCCTTCCCCCAACCCACACCTGGGGGTGGGCAGTGAGGACATCTTAATATTTCATGGACACCCTGAGTTCTGGACCCCATTCCAAATCCCTATTTGGGGCCCCCCTCTTGGTTGTACCCTGTTACAATATTAGTAAACAAAATTCAACAATACATTAGAAAGATCAAGTGGCATTATTCCTGGGAATCAAGGGTGGCTCAACATCCACAATTCAATTAATGTGATTCACCACAAAATCAAAATGAACAATAAAACTCATGTGACCATAGCAATAGATGCAGATAACCATTTGACAAAATATGTTAAAATTATTAGTAAAGTAGGAATAGAGGGAACATACCTCAGTGTAATAAAGGCTGTAGATGACAAACCCACAGCCAACATCACAATCAATGAATGAAAACTACAAGCATTTCCCTTAAGAACAGGAACAAGACTGGGATGTCTGCTTTCATATCTATTAGTCATAGTGCTGGAAGTCCTAGTCACAGATATCAGACAAGAATAAGAAATAAAAGGCATCCACCTTGTTAAGGAAGAAATAAAACATTCCTTATTTGGAGATGACATGATAGTGTATATAAAGAACACTAAAGATTCCACTAAAAATCTACTAGAAGTGATAAATGAATTCAGTAATGTGGTAGGATGCAAAATAAATATCCAGAAATCAGTTGAATTTTTATACACAGATAATGAACCATTACAAAGGGAAACTGAGAAAACAATCCCACTCACAATTGCTTAAAAACAAATACCTGGGAATAAATTTAACCAAGGACATAAAAGGCCTGTCCTCAGAAAATTATAAGACATTGAAAACAGAAATTGAAGAAGATACAAATAAGTGGAAGCATACACCATGTTCATGGATAGGAAGAATTAACATCATTAAAATGTCCATACTACCCAAAGCAATCTATAGATTCAATGGAATTTCTATCAAAATACCAATAGTGTTTTTCACAGAAGTACAACAAATTTTTAAAAATTTACATGAAAACCTGAATAGCCACACCAATCTTCAGAGAGAAGAACAAAGTTGGAGTAATCACGCCACCTGATATTAAAGTATAGTACAATGCAATAGTAATTGAACAGCATGGTAATAGCATAAAAACAGACATAGTGATCAGTGGAACAGAATAGAGAGCCCAGAAAGAAACTCACACCTGTATGGTCAAGTAATATTTGACAGAAGCAGTGAAAACATACAATGGGGTAAAGAAAGTCTATGCAATAAATGGCATTGGGAAAATTAGACAGAAACATGTGAACAGAAGAAACTAGACCATCTTCTTACAGTATACACAAGAATAAACTCAAAATGGATTAAAGACTTAAATGTTAGACTCACCACAAGAATCCTAGGAAAAAACAGGGCAGTAAAATCTTGCACATTTCTCATAGCAATATTTTTTTTCTTATATATAGGGAAGGGAAACAAAAGAAAAAAATAAACAAATGGGAGTACATTAAACTAAAAAGTTTTTGTACAAAGAAATCATCAAGAAAATAATATGACAGCCCACTAAATGGGAAAATATATTTGCCAATGATATATCTGAAAAGGGGCTAATATCCAAAACTTGGTAAAAAGTTATAAATATCAATACAGAAAAATAAACAATCCAATTACAAATGGGGAAAAACATGAATAGACACTTTTGTAAAGAGGACATGTAGCTCTCGTTGGTGTGGCTCAGTGGTTTAGCACCAGCCTATGAACCAAAGTGTCACTGGTTCGATTCCCAGTCAGGACACATGCCTGGGTTTTGGCCAGGTCCCTAGTAGGGGGTGTACAAAAGGCAACCACATATTGTTGTTTCTCTCCCTCTCTTTCTCCTTCCCTTCCCCTCTCTCTAAAAATAAATAAATAAAATATCTTTAAAAAAGAGGACATACAGATGGCCAATAGACATATGGAAAGATTTTCAACACCACTAATCATTGGAGAAATGTAAATTAAAATCACAATGAGATATTGCCTCACACCTGTCAGAATGGCTATCATCCATAAATCAACAAACAAGTGTTGGTGAGAATGTGGAGAAAAGGGATCCCTGTACTCTATGGTGGGAATGCAGATTGGTGCAGCTATTGTAGAAAACAATATGTAGTTACCTCAAGAAACTAAAAATGGAACTCCTTTAGGACCCAGTGATCCTACTTTTGGAAACACAGCTGAAGAAACTAGAAACACTAATTTGAAAGAATATATGCAACCCTATGTTCATTGCAGCACTATTTATAATAGCCAAGCTATAGAAGTAACTCAAGTGTCCATCAATAGATGAGTACCTAAAAAAGGAGTGGTACATTTACACAATGGCATACTACTCTGCATTTAAAAGAAAGAACTCTCACCCTTTACGACATCATGGATGGACCTGGAGAACATTATGCTAAGTGAAATAAGCCAGTCAGAGAAAGACAAGAATCATATGACTGCACTCATATGTGTAATCTAATGAACAAAATAAACTAACAAACAAAATAAACTCATATATAGAGAACAGACTGACAGTTGTCAGAGGGGAGGGGGGTTGTAGGGCTGGGGAGAGAAGGAATTAAGGAAAAAAATCCTTATAGCCACAAACAATAATAGTTTTGTGAACATGGGAGGGGAAGGAGGTGGGAGAGGTAGGAGAAGGTAAAAAAGGGATAAATGGTGATGGAAGGAGATTTGACTTGGGGTGGTGAACACACAATACAATATACAGGTGATGTATTAAAGAATCGTATGCCTGAAACACATATAGTTGTATTACCCAATGTCACCCCACTAAATTTTTAAAAGGTAGCTTCATCTAATTATTTTTATACTTTTTATTGTACTTTCATTAGTTCATGAACTCTAGCTAAAATTGTTGCTTTAACTACTTTTTCTATTAGTTTTAGAGATTTAGTCATCTTGTCCTTTCCATCTGTTATCTTATACTTAAGTACATATTAGTAAATTTTTCTGGTTCTTTGCGGTAAAAGAAAGAAACAACAGGTCCAAGGTGAAGGTGCTTGACCCCAGGACAACAAACCTGCACTTAATTGCAGTTTCAGAGCATTCCAGGAGTGTGACGTTACACCAGTCAGTCTGGAATCTCCCTATCGACACTAGTGAGGTCTCTACCTGGTAAGACCCTTACTCCTTCCCCCAAAGAAAGGTGACCCTGCCTGAAACAATTGTTTCTTTTCTTTTGTTAGTAACTCTCTTGTCCTGCCCAGTTTCTGCCTATAAAAGCTTTCCATTTTGTCCAGCTTCCCAGAGCTGCTCTCCCTTTGTTAGATGGGACACTGCCTGATTCATGAATTGTTCATAAAGCCAATTGGGTCTTCAAATGTACTTGGTTGAATTTTGTTTTTTAACATTTGTATATTGAATAATTTTTGAATGCATCTTAAGCATTTTAAATGTTTCATTATATTAACTATTATTTTTAAATTATAGTCCTCTGGAGAATGTTGATCCTTTTAGCAAGAAATCATCCTAGTTTTGTTCAGACTTAGTTTTGTATGTTCTTTTGTGATTGGTGGCTGAAACCTCAGTCCAGTTATCTAATCATTTGCTATGTTGGCTTGGGTCTTTCCCCATTAGGTGTAGCTCAGGGATTAGTCTGAAACTTTATGGGGGTGTTCAGTCTCAGGTCAGTTCTTGAAATTGCCATGACATTGTTTTGAGACTGTCCTGCTTGTGTCCCTCCAGAGGTTCATCTGAGGCCTGGACAGGGGTTCACATTTCAGCTCAGTTACCTCAGCTTTATTTTTCTGATATGGGTCTGCCCCATGCATGTTCAGTTTTGGAATTAGACTAGGACTTAATTTCTTCTCATTGTCTTTCCTTGGGGTCTTCCCTTACCAGCACAGCAGAGAGGCCAGAAAGATTGAGCTTGTTTCAGTTTTAGCTTTGTTATTATTGCCACCCTGTCATTGGGGGCTTGCTATCAGGGCAAAGGCAAAAGAAAATGTGAAATTTATCCTGGTGCAGGTTGCATCTCCAATAGTGATTCTCCTATACAACCTGTCTGCTTTTGTATAATTTTCAAAACCCACAAGAAAATGAGACTGGTTACTTGTTTTTAACCGTGCTTTAAGGAGTACAATTTTTGCTAAAATTCAAAAAATTTTTATTCTGCATCAATTTCCAAGAGGATGATAAGGTGTAGGACAACTAACCAAAGACTGTGTCTTTTTAGCACCTAAATAGCTGTTTTGTTTTCAATTTTCTTCTCCTCTCTCTATTTAAAAAAAATTCTCAACTTTTATTTGTTTTCCCTAGACAATGGTTGGAAATGTTCTAGGCTGTCGATGGAGACTCTTTAATGTTTCTGGCAATCAATATATTTCCTAGAATCTTGAAACATTCTTAAAGGAGAATATCCCATTGCTGGTCTTGTTCTTCTTCAACTATGAGATGTTGCTTTTACCAGCATTGGAGATGGGAGAATTTCTCTGTATTCTTCCAGTGGAGAGGAAACAGTTCTGTTCTAAGGCCTCAAACAATCCTGTGACCCTGACTTTGTACTTGTGGGCTTTGTCAATGCCTAGCAACCTTGAGAGGAGTTAAAATGTACACCAGCCTGAAAGCCAACAGGGATTGCTCCTCATAGTGTATTATTAACTCTTTTTTTCCCTGTTCTAAACTTTAATCCTCAACATGATCCCATTAACTTTCTGTATTCTGAAAATATGTATAAGTCTCTCAGCTCCAGATAAGCCTATACTGTCTCTCTGGGCTTTCAGTTTACTATCTTTTACATTTTTATTCTTTTAGTTAGGAGGGTATTTAGAAGAGATAGGAGTGAGTAAAAAGCCCTAGGAATCAGAAGTTCAAATGCATAGACTACAAATTCACAAATGGACAGCATTACCTAATTTTCTCCTAGGAAGGCAATCTGGATGGGAATGAACAGTGAATGAAGAACCCTCAAAGAGGGTTGGGGTCATGCTCCTGGAATCAAAGAGAACAAATATTCTGACTTTTTCAAGGAGCCCCATTGGCCAGAGCGAAAGCAGAGAATGTTTCTATTCTTTGATTTTCAGAGATAGCTTTCTTCGTATGGATGTATGTCCTTCAGCCCTAGGACAAACCTCTCTACCCAGAATTACTCCTTGCCACATAGTACTACTCTCATTTTATGGGGCTCTGTCCTTTCCTCTAAAATGTTTCACCAGCATCATGCGAGTGCATGAGCATCAGTCAAGGCAAATAACTCTGACATCTTACACACCACATATCAGCAATGGGCCACACAAAACTCAGCCCGAGGCAACTGATCTGATTCCACAGACTCTTATGGACTTGAATTCCACATCAGATATATTTATTAAAAACTGATTTTCAGTGAAGGGACTTGTTAGTCTACTTTTATATGGCATGTTATTTCTAATGGACTGTAGGACTAATACACCATCACAGATGTGGGAAAGAAGAAACAAATTGTGTGAAAGTTTTATATGTCTCAGAAAATGGAGGAAAAAACTGTTAGTTCTTGGGACCTTTGGTTCTGCACCTGGCCTCCAGGGGGCGATGCTGCACAAACTAGAGATCTTTTGGATCAGTCCTGTGTTGGGC
>NW_025333891.1:0-9381 GCF_019186645.2 Phyllostomus hastatus
TGTCTTGTAATGGTTTGTAACCCCACAGGTGCCAAAGGTTCTCTTAGAATTCATCGAGGTGCTGAGCCAGCATGACTACCTCTCCCAGCCAGAGGGAAACTCCACCATCTGCTACATTGCCCGGCTCAGCGAGCCTGACCCCACAGTGAGCAGGGGCTGGGAAGAGAGGGGTCCAAGGATGTGGGCAGGTCTCGGGGGAGGGAAGAAGTGAAAGGCAGGGTTGGAAGCATAAAGGCAAGAAGAGGGTAGCCTATCATGTGGGAAGGGCCTTTTTCCTCTAAAACCCTGAGCAGTGAGCCAGGAGAAGCCTTGAACCCAGAGACTTAGCTAGCATTAGCTTCAGATTTAAATCCTTCCTTTTCTTATTCCAGAATGAAGAGGACATTCGAATCATCTCTTCAAGAATTCTGGAACAAGTACAAATATCTAGGATCAAACCGACCTCTCCTTTGTCTCCTTCCCTGGCTCCCAGATCACTATCCTGGCCCTCAGACCACAATCTACATCACCCCCACCCACCTCTAATCCCTTGTGCTGTCTCTTCCACCCTCTCCACCTCAGTTTGGTTCCACTCAAGTGCCTGGGCTCCTCTGAGAAGCAATCAGTGCAACAAAAGAACAAAGGAGGGCCACTGGGTGGTGGATCTGGAAGCCTGAGCTTCAGTCCTGCTCAGCCAGTTTCCAGCTGTAAAATCTTGAGTATTTTGTTGTCTTAGCTTCAGTGTCTTCTTTTGTAAAAGAGGGGGTGATTATATTCCCTGCCTGTAATTAGCAACGTCTAGGGATCCCTGGAGGCTCATGTGAGCTGATTTGCTTCAGAGCTGAGTAAAGGGCTGTGGGAACAAAAGAACATGAGATTGACTCTCCCTCCCAGTAAGATTTGCCTCTTGATCTTCAGCACGTTTCTGTCTCTGGAAGGTTGCCCCAATGAAGCTGATTACAAGTCATGCATTCCAAATGTATGTATTAGATGGATGGGGGCTTTCAAGAAGCCCCCATCTATGTAATCAAGTCCTGCATAGTGTAATTTTAATCCATACTTTGGCTCTATTTTTAGCAATATGGAGAGGGAAGGAAGGAGGGAGAGAGGGAGGGAGGCAGACATGGAAGGTGATGGAGAGAGGAGAGAGAGAGAGAAAATGAATGTGAATGGGTTAGGGGGCTGTGTACACAGGCTCAAATGCCCCTCCAGGAAGAGAAGACAAGGTCATGGGGTTGGAGAACTTACGACTGGGATTGATTTGAGGCTTGGCATTGACATTTCTTGCCACATCTCCTGACAGGTAACCTTGCCCAAACTGATCACTTTGGCATGTTACCCCAGTGACATCTCGGCCATTGTGCCCCTGAATAAGGCAGCCACGGAAAAGGCTCTGAAGGTCTTCTCCCAGGGCGAGGATCCCAAGCTTAGCGACTTTGACCTCATGCGTAAGTCCAAGAGCAGGGCCACTTGGGGACAGGTGCTCGCTGTGGAAACTCAGGCTGTTGTGAGCATGGAGTGCTCGGGTGGGAGGCTGGCTGTGACACTGCAGGAGTGGTGGATGCAGGGGAGAGGGTCCAGATTTGTGGGGGAGGCTGTAGGTCCCAAGCCTGGGCCATGATGGGATGAGTAAGGCAAAGGGTTAAGGCAACAACTTAGGGCCATTTGGCCCTATGGATGAAAGGGCATACCTCTGGAAGACACAGTTCCTTCTTGCCTTTTTTTCTCATTTTAAAACACTGGAGTTGAGATGTGTGAGCATTGTTAATCACAAAGTAATGAATAGGCAGACATTCCTGACCCTTAGTTGTTCCTTTGCCCCAAGTCTGAGCCACATTCTGGGCTCACCCCATCCCTGACCTCTAATCCCACAGGGAGTCACGGGGTGGAGTTCAGGTGTCTGATCAGCACATTACTTGGTGTGTGTATGTTTTGTATGTATCTCATAGGCCAAAATGTAATGCTTTGTTTTTAGGCTGAGTCAAAATGTCACAAGCCCCCATGGCATTGACACTGAGGTTCCCTGTCCACTTTGCTCCTCCTCCTCCTCTGAAGTACTGATGGGGACCTGCCAGTGGAGTCTGGAGGCTGGGCATCCTGGAGCAAGTACTGACTCTGTTCTCTTCTTTTACCCTCTCTTCAACTTAGCTGCCGAGGTCATCTTACCACAGAGACTCCTCACTCAACTTGTGGTAAGTGACGCCAGGATGAATAATACATCCCCATCCATCCATTCTCCCATCTACCCATCCATCCACCCATCCATTCATCTGTCTATACAATCATTCCACAAAGAGTTGAGTACTGCTCTATTTCAGGCATTATGCTGGACGTGGACTAAATAGATGAATGGGGCCAATGTCCTTGGAGGAGGGACCTGGGAGCATAGTGGTGGGGTCTGGAGGTGGGGAAGGAGTAGGGGATGAGAAAGGCCCAGCCTGTCTCTTATGTGACCTTATTGTGAGCTATGGTCTGTTGACCTTGGACGAGTCCATATGCCTTTCTGGATCTCTGTTTTGAGTTTCTCTATTTGCCCAGACATTACGTGCTAGGCATTTTGAACACTTGGAGTGATAAAGGTAGCCCTACTCTTGAGCTGTACAGTCTTAGTGGGAAGACAAGCCTGGGAATAACCATCTATAATCCAGTGTCATCAATGTACTGACAGATGAATACACAGGGTGCAATGGGCTCTTCAAAGGACAGTGAGCTGACATGGGGTCCAGAAGTCAGGAAGGCATCACAGAAGAGGTGATGTTTCAAAATCATCTTGGAGGATGTAAGGTTTAACAGGTGGAAAAGAAAGCTCTAGCTCTGCCATTCTGTTGGTTTGTTCTAATCTTCTTCCTTCTCTTCCCTTCAATTCTTTCTCCTGCTTGCTTTTCCTGCTTCTCAGTTGTTTTCCCAGAAGCCTGACAGGGTAAAGGAGCTGGGTGTAAGTTCTCTAAGGCTACTTCATGCCCTGCACCCCGTTATCCACCCCAATGTGGGCCAGCTGTGGAACCAGGCCATCCCAAAGATGTTGAAGATACTGGAAGGTAAGCAGTTGCTGAGGAGCAGGAAGGACAGCAGCTGGGACATTGGGCAGACTCCAGAAGAGGTGGAGTCTCAAGGTGCAGGATGGACCTTCCTTGGGGTGAGGGACACTGGGACCAGCCTCTCTGTCCCTCTGAGATGCTGTGGAATGGCTCTGCTTATTTGGGTGATACTTGGCACTGAGCAGATATGCAGTCCAGAGTTCTGTGGCTCCAGAGTTCCCAGAATGACTCCTGCCCCTTCTTATGGGCAGAGGATGAAGGAAGAGTGTGGGTTTTGGAAATGCAGAGGCCAGTTTTGTTTCCTTGCTCTGACACTGGCCAGCTGTGTCTGACCTTTGGAAAGTCATTCATGTTTGGGAGCCCTGTGAAGTGGCAGAGCAGTTATCCTGTAGGCTCAGTGCTGCATGGTCTTTAAGTGTTTTTCCCCCTAGCTGGGGCCTTACTGTTGGGGGGTCCCATGCTCTTTCCTTTGTTAGACCACTCTGAGGAGAACCTGAGTCAGAAGGAATGGGAGGACAGGCTGTTCCAGGTAAGCCATCCCCCAGAGCTACCTCCCTCCACACTTGCCTCCCTTGCCCTCTTCAGGATCCTGAGGGAGGAGAGCCTCAGGGCCCCCTAGAGATGGAGGCTCAGGAAAGCTTTCTGTGGTCTTTTGCCTCCTGGCCCCTGACTCAGTCTCTGACTCTGTCCTAAGCCTTGACTCACCTTCCACACCCTCAAGGCCCTACCTATATCAGGGGAGTAAGGGAAAGGGCCCTAGCTGTGTGTTCCTGGGCCAGTTACTTAGCCTTTGCATGCCTCAGGATCTTCATCTGTAAAATGCAAGTTCCTCTCGTCCTCCAGAATTAAACAGGGTGACATCGGCATAGGCCTTGTAAATTGCAAAATGCCTCACACACGTAACTGGCATTACCATCATTGTCATGTGTTATCATTCTTCAGTCCTGATGGGCCCCACCATGTAGTTCACTCCACATGTACAGACCATGTACATGTACATGACCCCTGCCTCTTTTTCCACATGTACAGACCATGGCCCCTGTCTCTTGTTTCTTCTTGACCCTGCTTCTGTGGGGCAGAGAATCCCTGCCACTGTCGTTTGTGGTCCTTGTCCCTTCCTCTTCCTCAGTTTTTAAGTCAGTCTTTAGTGGCCATTGATGATGACAACTGGCTGCAGCAGCTCGTCAGAGTCGTGTTGAAGATGATAACTTCCTTCAGCGATGATGGAGACAGAGACGACAAGGTGTGTCTGGGTGTGTGGTGGTTGCAAGGGAGGAGGTTGGGGTGGAGGCTGCAGGTGGAGGAGTCTGGTGGTCACACAGGGGGTGGTACATGTGTGGAGTACAGGCTGTGGGGGAAGAGCAATCAGGTGTTCCTGCATCCTGGGAATTGAGGGGTGGAGAGGACCAGGAGCTGGTGGTCCCACTGGCACTTCAGAAACATCAAAGTGCCGTACATTTGCTTAGTGTCTGAGGCTTTATCAAGGGCTTAGCCCTCTGCTGTCTTCATTGCACCCCCCAGTTTTCTATAACAGAACAGAGCTGGTACTTGAATGCAGTGGAAAGATTATTGATTTTAGAGTCAGATTTATTCAAGTTAATCCAAGTAATAGTCGAGGGCACAGCATAGACCAGGGACTGTGCTTTGTGTCCTGGACACAGAGCTGAGGAAATAGAGGCTCCCTTGCTCACAGAGCACAAGGTCTGTGGTGGCGAAGGCCTGGGGTCCTGCCCTGGCTTTTCCGTGTGCTCCTGGGTTAGCATCTGTGAGGTTTCAGTGGCCTCACTTGGGAAGCAGCAAAAGTAGCTTCAGCATCACAGGAGATTGAATGAGGATTGAACAAGGGAAGCTGTGAAGGTGCTTTATTAACTCAAAAGCCTCACAGCCTGGTAGCCGTCATCACCCCCACATTGCAGATGAAGAAACACAGTCCAGGAAAAATGTAGAGTCTTAAGCAAATTGTTGGTAATTCTGGCACCTGAATCCAGGTGTCCTGATTTCGATCCTTGTTTTCCTGTCACTGAGCAACACTTTTCTGGGCTCTGGGGGGGTTCCAGGAAAGAGGCTTTCTTTCCAAGACTATTTGCTCTCTAAGTATTAACACATATTTATGTTTCCATGACAGTAGCTGAGGGGTGGGTGGAGGGGGAAGGAGGGGAATGGTGGAAAGAAAGGGAAGGGACTGGTCAAAGCCCAAGTATGAGTGACCCGTGGACATGGACAATGGTGTGGGGACTGACTGTGGGAGTGGGGGCAAAGTGGGAAAAATTGGGACAACTGTAATAGAATAAACAAGAATAAAAAAAAGACATTCAGTGGTTTTCAACCCTTCAAGCCCCTGTTCAGTTTACACTGGGACATGTGAAGTAATTTAACTGGGGGGTAAAGACTGTGGGGTCCCCTCTTGTCAATGTGATTTGAATGTGCAAATGTCTAAGTTAAAGTTTACTTTGATAACTCAAGAAAAACACCAAACGAATATTTATGAAGTATCTAGTGTATGCACATCTTCGTGGTTGGTAGGGATGCAAAATGAACCAAGCAGGAATTCTGATCTTGTGAAGTTATTAACATGTGTACTAAATACCTGTGACAGAACAGACAGTGGACTGGGCTCAGGGTCTGCATATATAAAAGAGCAGGCTCTGCCTGCCTTCAGGAACCACTGTCTGCTTGAGTGAATGGACAAGGAAACGGGCAGTCATTCTAAGTGTTGTGTCAGGGTGGGAAAATGCACTGTGTGCTTGGGAGCACAGAGGAGGCCTGCAGGGGCTGGACAGAGACGCTTTCTCAGAGCAGTCCACTGTGCAGGTTTGCTCAGGAAGGTTGCGATTTTAGCACTGAAAGTTTGGCATCCGGGGGAGCTGCCTTCCTAGGCAAGCTAGGAAGGTGAGTCTCCTGCAGAGAAGTAAGTCTGGGAAGATGTGTGGTCATTTGCCAGCTACACAGAAAAGTAGGTGCCTTAGGTCAGGTGAGGATTCTTATCAAGTGGTTTAGCGTGGAAGTAGAGGGGGAGGAGAGACTAAGCAAGGCTGTGGCCTGATCCCCTGGGAGCCCTGGATGGACACTGCCCTGCAGAGTCTCTCCTGCCTGGAGACAAGAGAGGGGGCTTTTGTAGCCAGTCCCCCCCTTTCCCCTGTCACTGGCTCCAGGTATCCAAGGTTGGTTGGGCAGGGCAGGGACAGGAGACAGAACAATGTAGCAAGCAATGAAGCAATGTAGATCCCAGGCCCCCATGGCAAGGCAGTCCCCCCTCCCGTCCCGCTCTCCTTAGGGCAGGTCTCTCCCTGAAGGCTGCAGGTTGTAGCTGTTCACAAAAGTGCCTGCAGCCGGTTGAAGGGAAGGAACTCTAAGGTCTGAAGGACACACCATGAGCATCCGTCAGAGGGGGAAAGATGCCCAGAGAGGGGCTGTTTGGGAGTGCATTAAGATACTCACTGCACAGCTGTAGGTCCTGTTTGCCTGCTGCATCTGGCACTGTTAGCACTGGGGCAGAGCAATGAACCGGATAGACACTGCTCCTGAGCTTGGTTCTCACCTGAGACGGGGCGAGCTGGAGGTCAGGGAAGGCTCACTGAGGTGAGATCTGACAGATGGGATGAGAAATTTGGAAGAGCCCAAGGGAGAAGGTTCTAGACAGAGAGATAAGAAGTGCAGAGACCCTGAGGTAGGGAGTGGGTGAATCCACAGTGACTGGCATTACAAGGTTGGCTGGGCAAGGTGCAGTAAGCAAGGAAAAAGGCCACTGAAATTCAGAGGAGGGAGAGAGAAGGACTACCTAAGAGTACCTTTCCAATTATGCAATTTTGATTTTAAACTTAATCAAATTTAAGGAACTGTCTTTTATTTCCTGGGTGGAAATGGGAAGTATGTGCAAGAGGGAAGGTTTGTGAAGGGTGATCCCTAAGATGCTGAGAAGTTAGGAATGCAGCTTTCTTTTCCCTTTCACCCCTGCTCCATGGGATTGCTGCCTTATCCAGATGCCTCAGAGAGCAAGAGGGCCGGGTGGAGGATGGGGCTATGGGTGAAGGTGGTGACTAGTGTTGGAAATACCTGCCTTAACCTTACCCCAAGCTATGCATGGCCCTGTCCCCTACCTTTCCTAGGCTTTCCTGTATCAATTCTTTGGCTTCTCCCTGCGGACCTCAATGGATGAGGAAGTGATCAAGATGTTGCTGTCTGCCATGCTCCACACTTCCCATGAGGAGCTGCAGGAGAGGGAGGTGAGGCAGAGTGCACTGGCAGAGGGGGAGCATTTTCAGTTTGAGAGGCAGGCTGGCAAGGTGGCTAGAGGCTGGAACCTGGAAAGCCAGACCACCTGGGTTGGAATCCCAGCCCTGTCACCTATTAGCTGTGTGCCCTTGAGCAACTTCTCTCTGCACCTCAGTTTCCTCCTCTATAAGATGGGGCTATGGGACTTATAGGATATTTCCTAAAAAGTTTTGTTTTAATTTTGAAATCATTTTATACTTAAAGAAAAGTTGCAAAAACAAAAGAAAAAGAACTCCTGTTTATTCTTCTCCCAAGAAATTCTCTCTGCAAAATCTTAATGTTTTTCCATGTTTGCTTTATCTTCTCCCAGATAAATTATGTCATTAATTTATTTATAAATTGTTATTGCATCTTCTGAACGTGAAATGATGCTGCAGTCATGATGCTCATTTACCCGTAAATACCTCGGTGTACATTACCTAAAAATAAGGGTATTCTGTTACATAAGCCCAGTACAGTAACCAAAATCAGGAAATTATTGTTGCTACAGCACTATTATGTTGTTTATAGATCCAATTTGAAAATCATCAATTGTCCCAGCAATGTGTTTCAGAGCAAAAGAAAAACATTCTTTTCTGTGGTCCAGAGTCTAATTCAGAATCAAACACTGCATTCAGTTGTCATTTCCTTTATTGTTCTTTAATCTGGAACAAGTTCCTCATCTTTATTTTTCATGACCTTGACATTTTAAAGATTTCATTTCTTTATTTTCAGGGAGAGAGAAGGGAAGGGAGGTAGAAAGAGAAGGAAAGGAACACTGACATGTGGGAAGAATATTGATTGGTTGCCTCTTGCGTAAGTCCCGACTGGGGTCTGAACTCACAACCCAGGCTTGTGCCCTGACTGGAATCGAGCCTGGGACATTTTGCTTTGTGGGGCAGAGCCAACCCATGGAACCACACCAGTCACGGCCATGATCTTGACATTTTAAAAGTGTACAGACCATTAATTTTGCAGAATGTGCGTAGGTTTTGGTTTGTTCCATATTTCCTCATGATTAGATTCAGATTGTGCATTTTTGGTGGAATCCCACAGAAGTGATGGATCCATGAAATGACGTGTGTTATAGGATGGTTTTGAGGATAAAATGTAAAAGCACTGGGAAGAACGCCTGGCACCCAAGCACTCTCCACATGTTGATGAGTTGTGCATTGGTGTCCATGCTCTGAGGCCTCCCCTTTCTGTGGCCCTTCCCCTGCCAGATCCTCAGAGCACCCATCACCATCCTGGGCAGCAGCAGTGACTCCCCAAGCCCAAGGTGCAAGCACTATCAATGGGGAGATTACACATACAGGAAGGAGATAGCTAACTACACGGAATGGCCTACTAAAGGCTACGTGACGTGAACTCTTGCTGAGGCATACTGGCCATGTGGGCTGCCTGGGGCTTGGGCTGGTTGAGGCCAGTTTCAAAGAAGGAGGGAGGCAGTCATTCCCACTTGACATAACAGTGTGAGTGAAGACTCTGGGTCAGGAGCTTTTGGGGGCCCATCTAGAGAACAGTCAGAGGTCTAGAGGGACTGGAATGCAGAGTTCTTTGACAGGGAAGTAAAAGTGAACTCTGCTAGTACCTGGGGACAAGCTGAATACAGAAGAGAAAGACAAGAGGAAGAGGACATCCAGGATGGTTCCTGGGTTTCTGGCATCTCGGTGGGAAAAGAAGAGTATCCTTCACTGAGACCAGGAACCCAGGACAAAAGGGGGAGGAAGACGATACATTCAGTTTTTGACCAGCAGGGGTTGGGAGTGCCAGGTGGAGATGTCCACTAGTCATGTAGATTTGGAACTCTGATCTGGGCTGGGTGTCTAGATTTGGGAAACATGTTTTCTCCCTCTGCAAAATGGTACCCCTAAAAGCATTAGTGTGGGGATCCATGAAATGACAGTATAAGGCTGGTGCAAACTAAACACTAATATTCTGATGATGTCAATTAGGGTGATGATAATGATGATGATGACCAGGATGAGTGGAAACCATGGCTAAGGGGGATGTAGGAAAAGGGACAGGATAGAACACCCTTCTTTTTTTAATTAATTTATTTTTATTGTATTTTTTTCCATTACCATTTAGTCTCCTTAACCACCACCCCCAC
>NW_025333892.1:0-129784 GCF_019186645.2 Phyllostomus hastatus
CCAGAAATAGGGGAGGGGCCGAGCTGTATACCCTTGTGTTCCCCTGGCAACATGGGAGTTGCATGCTGGTGCTTGCTGGAGATTGATTTTTAAGAAGGGGCAGGGCCCAGAAACCCAGCCTCCTCCTTTGATCTCCCCTCCTTCCTGCCTTGGGAGGAAGTCCTGGGCCCTGGACCTTAGGGAGTGTAGGAGGGGAGGGGACGAGGCTCCGCCTGTTAGGAGCAGGACCACGGACCCCCAGCTTCAACATTTAAAGCTCATTACAACACAGCACAGTACTGTCAAGGGCAGACCCTCATCCTCCCACACCGAATTGCCCCCACCTCATCAAAGGCCTCGGGGCCCAACATGAGTCCCATGGTGGGGTAGGTGGGTGTAGAGTTGGCCAGTGCCTGGCAAGGGTTGCCAGTGCAAGCCCTTTCAGTGGTGGCAGGAAGAAGACAGTCACTCCAGGAGTAGGAGCCCTGAAGGCACACACTCCAAAAGATCCCTGAAGCTAAACAGTGAGTAGGGACCAACTAATCCATCTATGTTTATGATGCTTTCAGGTGCGAGAAGAGGTTCCTGGCACAACCAAAAACTGAGCTGGAAGAGGGTGACAGGGAGATTTTTCTTAGCGTGACTTAGACAAGACTTAATATGCCTTCTTTAGTTGTACAGATTCTTGTTCTTTGGTTATTTTCCATTCTTGAATTTATGTAGTAGTTGCCATGACAAATATTTAAATAGCCTTTTCTTAATTGTTAAATAAAACATTCCTTTCTTTCCCACCAAACTCTGTCTGCAGTTTTGCCTCATAGGCAGTGAGCAGGAAGACCCACCCCATGGGTTGGGTAACACTACCACACTCTACCACACACATGCACCAGAGCTTAGGATCAGGGGAGGCAGCAGGGTGTGCTAGAGAGCTGGAAGCATGAAGTGGACTCATTTCTGGTGCTCAGCCTCTGTTCTCCCCTCCCACATGGAGCCTCCCCTTTCCCTCAGGCTCCAGACCTGTCAGCTCTGTTTCTCAGCAACACAAGCCCTCAAACAGAGTCAATACTACCTATAGAGCCTTGGTCAAAAGGGCCCAGAATCAGGAGCTCACTCAGGCTCCTCCCTGATGAGCATCTTGGCAGGTTCCTTCTCTTAATGTTGAAGAGGGATAATGGCCTCCTCCAACGCTGCCTCACAGGCCTTCTGAAAGTCCAAAAAGGAGACTTGGGTGCAACCCATGGGCCAAAATTATTCATGACCACTGGACTCAGTTCCCAGGTAAGAGCTGTTGAACCAATTTCTTCACTTGTGCAGAGAGGTCTATCCAGGGCCAGGACACAGGGGAATGTTGGTGTCATGGTGAACACTCTGACTAAGGTTTCCAAATTCCAGACTTAGGTGGGGAGTGAGTTCTAGGTCTTAACAGGATTTTGTAGGAGTGAGCAGGGGCCCAGGGCCAAGCTTCCAGTGCCATGGAATCCATAGGATGAAGGATGTGTCTGCAGGTGGTCCTTCCTCAAAGAAACATAGAAATATCCCCATGTCCCAGGCCTGAATTCTCCCCTCTTCCCTTTCCCTTGGTGTCAGCTGGTCTCTCTCCATGCTGTCTCATTCCCGGATTGCATCTCACTACTGGTGTTAGACCTTTGTCAGGGACCACTCTGTGTGGTTCCCAAGACTGTAGCCATGCAAGAGCAAGCCCTGCAAGAGGCTAGAAAGGTTCCCTGGAAAACCAGGTAAAAACACACATGGCAAACATGATGCCACTCTAACACGAAGGGTTTCCATGGGTTTAGGCCTGGTAAATACATTGTATCCTTTGAAGCTTGTTCTACTTTGCATAGCCCTGTAGATACAAACCAGATGTCTAAGTTCAAGGCATAAGGAGTTAACTCCTTATCTCATGAAATATCTCTTAAAGACCCTCTGGTGTCAGCATGACTACAGACCCTGACCTATGAAAGATCTCTCTGTTCTTTCAATTGTTACCTATAGATAATACCTGTTTTTGTCTGACTATAGCCTTTTGACATTGATTCATGAGTTATCCATGTATGCTGTATATACCCTACACATACCATTCCCAATAAAAAGCCTTTTGGGAAAAGGACTCCGAGCATTCTCCACTAGAGGGAATCGCCACCCTCTTTCCTGCTGAACAGCAAGATTGTGTCCGGGATGACTTATTCACCATCCAAGGCAGATGGGAGGATTCTGCAAACTGCAATTCCTCCCAGACCTTGAACCCTATTGGTATATGTACCCATCAAAGAGATGCTGCAGAGATGACTGGGGAAGGACCTCTGATTCATCATATATACCTCAGCTGAAATTTGCCCCCAAACTCCTTCTTTATATCTCATACTGCACCCTGCCTCAAGGCCTGATTCAGGCACCACCCTTCCCTAAAGCTCCCCTCTAGTGTCATTCTGCCACTTTCACCAGCCAAATTCCATACACCCAGGGCACCGGGTGACTCTGACACAGACATGGATGATGGCAGTAGAGCCACAGAGTCCCATCTCAGGAGGGTAGAAATAATACCTGAGAGTTCATATTCTATATTCCTTCACCTTGACAGTGGTTACCTGGGTGTGTACTTTAGAAATTCATGGTTTTGTACACTTTTGCTTTAGGCAAATATTCCTTATGCTATTTTCCAAACACATATGCAAAGTTAAAGAAAGACACCCATCTTAGTGAAGGGCCAACCCTCAAAGCCACCCCTCTGTCATGTGGACTGGGCAAGTGCCTGATCATAACCAGGAATCCCAAGAAACAGCTTCCATTGTCTTCACTGTATCACTGAGACTGGAATGTAAGTTTCTTTTACATTTTAGAAAGATTGTCTATTACAAAAGGAAAAGGAGGAGACTAGAAGCAAGTGGGTTCTCCCATGTGTTTTCTGAGTGAATGAGTCAGCTCTAGAATACATGCACAGTAAGCATTCACAGACACACCTGTTCTCTGGACCATCCTCGAAGTGACTGTATAAGGGATGCTGACTCCCCTTCTATCATACAAGCCTCCCAAGGACAGGGAGCCACAGCTGCTCCACAGCCCAGCCTGGAGGGGGCTGTGCCCCAGGACAGGCCACAGCCTGGGCTGTCTGGGGCTTTACTCTTGGCAGAGCAAATTCCCAGAGCCTGGGCCCAGTGGGCTCAGGTGAAGGTGGATGCCATTCTTGGAACGCAGGACCAGCTGGGGGCAGCTTGATAGGTGGCCGCAAGGGGTCCAGGGTGAACTCAAAGTGGAGCAGGCAGAGAGCTGTGACCACCTTCATCTCATTCATGGCAAACTGCTGCCCAATGCAGTTTCTGCAGTGAGCAACACAAAGAGGCATCAGGAATGGGGTGTCTGAAGTGGTGAAATCCAGTGTTCTCAGTGGCCAACAAAAATCAATAACTATTTTTGCATGACTAATTGGCTAATCAATTGATTGCTCTGGGCTTAAGAAACAGATCATAGGGTAGGGTCCTAGACTACTGGTAAGTAGATTCCCATTGAGGATTCTGGCTTGGGGGTCCCTCTTGCAATGACTCAGACACACCTTCCCCTGCTGGGGACATGAATGTGCTAATGGAAAGAAGAAAGTCCTTAGAACTTACCTTGTCTTAGAATCACCACAACCCAGCATGGCCCCCCTCATCACAGAGTTCCCCAAAGTGATGATTCCCCCCACAACAGACTCCACCCCACCTCCCCAGACATCAGGGACTGGAAATGTGGGGCTTCTCCTTACCTGGGCCCAGCAGAGAAGGGTATGAAGGCAAAGGGGTGGCATCCTGCCACATTCTCAGGAGAAAAGCGCAAGGGGTCAAAGACCTGAAGGACAGGCCAGGCTTAAATACATGCTAGGTCCAGAGGTAGGGTGACTCCTCACAGCCTCCCTTCCCCTCTGACCACCAGGCCCAGGAATGGGATACCTCAGGGTCAGGCCACACAGCACTGTTCCTATGGAGAGCATAGATGTGCAGAGAGATCAGGCTGCCTGTGGGCAGAGCAGAGGGAAGGTGACCAGGTGGTCCTGGGCAACCAGGCCCACCTCCTCACAGGGCCAGGATCCCATCGTGTATGCCTAACTAGACACCAGCCTCTGCCTCAGCACTGATAGTGACAGAAGGTTCGTGACAACCCTCAACACATCAAGTGCTTTTGATCATCATCATGCCTACTCCCCATAGGCCAGCACTGGGCACAGCACCTGACACAGACATTTGTGAAATGGAACAGAAAGGGACTGAACCTACCCCCACCACAAGGCAGGACATGCAAGGACCATTACACGCTTTCGGGTCTCAATGAACTGACTCTCAAGGCAAGTTATTCATAGCATTCTGCTATCAATAGTGACAGCTACCAGTCTCTGCTTACAGACCATGTGCCCAGACCTGACCTTTCTTTATGAAGCCCCAAAATGGAGTTCTACAGGTTGGCACTGCACACATCATAGTCTTTGTGAATGATGCCCCCCCCCCTGAAGTTGTTCAGGGAACAACTTTCATGGTTATACAGGAAAGTCCTGATGATTTACTCCTGGCAGCAACCTTGTAAGGCAGGTCTCTCCTCAGACCCATTTTAGAGATGAGGAAAAAGAATTTAGGGGTAGAGGGGTTTACCCATATTATAGAGCCAGGATTGGACCCAGGCCAGCACAAAGCATGAGTTCTTTGCCATGAGTGCAAAAATTCAGCCAAAGGCACAGAGAGTGGCAGGGAAGCATCCTGAAAGACCCAGGTGTCAGCCCCAAATGCACCACCCTCTCCCACCTGCAGGTAGAGTGCGGCCATCCACAAAGGTGACAGGCTTGCTGAGCTGGCAGGACACCTGAGGCACAGGTGGGTAGAGGCGGAGGCTCTCCTTGATGCACATGGTAAAGTAGGTCATCTTGGCCAGATCATCCCTGCCAGTAACACAACCAGACTTTTCTGAAGATGGGCTGCAATGGGGTCCTGTGGGAAGACAGCCTCCAGCCCCATCTTCCTCTTCACCACCATGACACACCTAAGGCTCAGAGGAACACAATTGAGCCAAGTGTTCAGGACAGACTCAACATAAGGTAGCCACCCGAATCAGGGACTCTGACTCCACTTTTCTCCATCCTTCCCTCATCCTCACTGCTAGGAAGGGAAATCATAGGACCCTAGAGGAGCGAGTGCACCGAGTCATCAGAAACAAGGTCATTCTTGTGTCTCTGCAAGCCTCACAGAAGCCCTGCAAGAGACAGTCCCTTAGGTTCTGCTCATTTTCCCCTGTTAAGCTGGAATGGAAAGGAACAGAGGCTAATAGTGATTGCTGAATGCAGTAATGAATGCATTAATAATGACAAGCTCAGGTAAATATATATATCTGTATCTCTGCTGCCATTTGCCACTAGGAAGCTCAGACCCAAATGTGAGATCCAACTATAACTACTAGGCAACACCTTATTCCATAGCCCCTAGGTTTTCTGCCCAGTACTTTTTTTTTCGCTTGTGCTTTGTTGTTTTATTGAATCCATCAAGTTGCTTCAAGTTCTAGGTAACTTGACAACAGACAACATGGGCACAACCTTTGCCCAGAGCTGAGCAGGACAGCCTCGGCTACCCACAGCCTCACTCACCACTGGAAAGAGTCCCTGTCCTCCAGGATCTGACAGACCTCCTCCCGGCAATGTTGCTGGTGCTCCGGGTACAGGGCCATGCAGTAGAGGAACCAGGAGATGCCACTGGTGGTGGTGTCATGTCCTGCAAACATGAATGTGTCCACCTCAGCCCGGAGGTCTCTGTCAGACAGCTTGAACCCACTTTCATCCTGGGTTAGGGTAGACATAATGGAGCAAGTCAAGGCCTTCCGGGTAGGGACCAAAAAGTGCTCATAACAGCAATTGTAAAATGAAGGTCCAAGGGAGGTAGAGAAAGCTCTGTGTCAGATGGGAGGTTAGGACCTTCCCCCAGATTCCTATCTAATCTCCCAAACTCAGCCTGCATGACTCTTACTCCAGGAACTCTTCCCTGATCCTCTGAGCAAGTGACCTGTGACATTAACCAGGATAGACTCTGGATTCTGCTCATTTGTTACACAAACTGCCCCCAGACACAGGGAGAAATTTTGTCAGAATCCACCTCCTGTCCTGTCCACTAGACTGTAAGCATCTGGAGGGAAGTGCCAGGTCTTTCTCCCCGCCTGCATCCCTACCGGAGGAACTAACCCAGCATATGGCTCTATGAGTCAATGGACTGTGTGACTAAATGAATTAATAAATGAATGAATGAATGAAGTCTATGATTCTAAAATTTAGGTCACTGAGACTCTTCAGAGTCTTAGACATCTGGAATTGCCCTATGGGCCATCTGGCTTATTACTAGGATTCCTGCTATTATCTCTCCCCACAGCCACAGCCAGCCAAGCCCTGCACCATCCTACCCATGAGCCTTTGCTGTTGTGTCATGGACAAAGAACAGGCCATATTTGCTGGAGAAACAAGAAGAAAATGGCTAAACACCCTGCTACTGTGCAGTGCTCCCTGACCCTGAGGGTGGCCTGAACACCCCAATAAACCAGTTCACAGGAAGAGGTGGGCAAGTATGCACTCACCCGAGCCCCAAGGAGAATGTCCAGGAAATCCATGTGCCTCCGTTTCTGGATCTTCTCCTGTTCTTTCTCGTCTTGCAGGGCTGCCTTCCATTCCTGGATGACTTGGTCTAGACCAGGAATACTGTGTGTCACTGCCCAGGGACCCAACCTCTGCCCACAAGGGAACAGAAGTTCTATAATGACAGTGTCCCAGACTGGGCCAAAGGAGTGACATTAGAGCTCTGACTTCCTTTGGGTGGTCCGTGTGGAAAAAGCCTACCTGTGTGGTCATGGGCCACCTGGCAAGCCCTCAGGAAGCGGTGGCCATGTGCAGTAAGCCTGTAGATGAAGTCATTATGGTACTGGAAGGACTCGACACGCTGCTGCATCAGCAGAGTGAGATCCTTGACTGCCTCATAGTAGTTACTGTTCCTGCACAGAGATGGAGGGGGAGGGGCACTCAGACCCTGACCCACAGCACAGCCCCTCGCTGCTTCATTCCAGGAATCCCACCCCCAAGTCAATGCTTTCTCCTTTCCTCTCTCTGCCATTAAGCAAGAATCTGTCTCCCCACCTTGGGCAAGTCCTGCTCCCTCCAGTAGGGGTTCCCTAGGGCAAGACCCTGTCTCCTTTCAGACCAGGGCCCAGGAGTCCTTCCAAGTCTCCCTTCTGAGCTGGCCTGGGTTGAGACAACCATCAGCCCCAAGTGCCCTCTGACCTGTGGCTCAGGCCGCTGTGTACTTTGCCAAAGGTGCACTTTATGAGTGTGTCCAGCGCCATGTGGCCCACATTGCCAAAGATGTCAAAGCTCTTATTCTCACAAGCCTTTTCCTCCCATTTTTCCTGGAGCCCAGAGAGGGTGAATAATGTAGTGTGGTCACAAGGCTGCCTGTTCCAGGCACCAAGACCCTGGCCTGCTCTCTGTCTTGCTGAACTATGGGGGTGGGGGGCAGTCAGGGCTTTAGGCTCAGAAGGCAGGAACAGGAGGCAGGTTTTCGACAACATGCCCAGACACTATTTCTGTGGCAGGGTGCCTGTATATAAAGGAATTGATGGGCCAAGAGGTAGTGAGCTGCCCAGCACACTGTGTGTGTAAGTCAGGCCTGCAGTAATGCAGCAGTGGAGTGCCCTGCAAGGGCAAATACCACCCTGAATAAACTGTGGAGATTATCTGGGCCAGAGATGTGGAGCCTGACCCTGACCCCTGGCATCCCTTTTAGAGGAAGAGTTGCCAATGGCATTGTTTTGGCAGCTGTTGTAGATAGTGAGGAGAAACTTTTTAGACAAGAATGGCCTTATAGTCCCAAATATAGGCATCCCTCAAATCTGCTCCAGTAGGAGACTTATTGGGTCTCACAGAGGTCCATTTTTCTGTGGGGAATGCCTGGGTCTCCTGGGGCAGACGAGGGCCAGGGATGTCTGGCCACTTGGAGCTCCACACCTACTCAGTTCCCAGTAGGCAGCAGGTGTCAGGTATAGCAAGGCTTGGCATTGCTATGGGAAGGAACGACATCAAGGCCTCACAGATTCCCCTTAGTGTCCTCCCCCAGGGAAAGCTGTGCTCAGAGGGGCTGTCTGGCAGCCACCGTCTCCAAAATCTTGGGACAGGGAGCTCACAAGCATGGCATTTGTGGATTCAGCAAACAGCGTGAGGTAGGGGTTCAGCACATCATAATGGAAGCCAGGTGTGAGCAGTTTGTGGTGCTGGAACCACTTCTGCCTCTGGAGGACCAGCAGGCCTTTCCCTGGGGAAAGGATGGGAGAGGGAGGGCTAGTCAGTGCACACAACCTACCCCTTCTCTGGCAGTCCAGGGCTAAGCAGGCCCATCCCACCCAACCTTACCCTGGTCCTCCCCACCCAACCTCAATCCCGACCTACCTCTACCTTCCAGCCACACAGCCTCCGGTGACACCAGCCTTGGGCCCATGACCATACCCTTCCTCAAGCCCTTTCCCTGGGCAGCACCACCTGTAATATCTCCTAGGATCAACTCTATAGCCAACTCCTCCAAGAAGCTATTCCTCACACACACACATTTCCCACACCCCTTGCCCTACCTGTCCTGGGTTAAAGACACACCCAGTAGGAGAAGGTACCAGGGCCCCACTTCCTTGGATAACTGACTGAGTGGAAACAGGCCAGGGAGGGATCCTATCACCCAGAACCAGGAGCACGGAGGGTGACCACTCACCAATCCATGGGAGGAAAAAAGTCATACACATCTGAGGCCTTAGGTTCTGTAGAAGACAGAGGGGATTAGATTCAGCCACACTTGGGAGATTTCCGAAAAAGGCTCATTGATCAATAAGATGAGAATCTTAGTTGCCCAGATGTAGGTTGCAGGCCAAGACTCCTACCCACATGGTAGCATGATCTCTCAGTAAGTCCTGCCCCCTGCCAAGAATGCTTACCCCCTCGGCTGTACACGGCTTTTGCATATTCAGGCTCATAGATGTTCAGGAAGCCAAGGAACTGTCCATACCAGAGTGGGTGGGCGTAGGGGAACTCATGGGCCCAGGACACTATCTTGTCCAAGCTCCTTGTCTGCTGGATCTGTAATGGTGACAGAAGGCCCAGTCACTCAGAAACCCAGCATTACCTGCCACAGTGTGTCCCTCAGCCTTCCCTCGAAGGCCCAGGGAGTATATATCCCTCCTCCTATACCCCATTCCCAGCCTGTCACCCAATCCTATCCATCTTTCGTTCAGTCCCCTCTCCAGCCACAGAGCCACTGCTTTCCACCCAAACCACTCTCTTATTGTGTTTGGTTTCACACAACAACCCCAATGTGTCCAACCTATGGCCATCTAGTGCCTGCCACTAACACTCTATCTACATTGCCTCCAGAAAGAGATTTCTTTACAGCATTAAAGCTTTTCATTAGGATGATAATCCCAGCTTCTTGTTTAAAAGGGAAACCACCATGATTCCATCCTGTTAAGTCATTTGACACAATTTTATTGAGGACCTACTAAGTGCAAGGCATTGTCTAGATGTCTCAAGAGAATGAGACAGACATGGTCCTATCCTTTCATTCTATGGGGAAGGCTGATAAGACACATACACGGTTAAGTAAAGTCATTGAGACCATAGTAAGTTCTAAGAAGGAAATAAACACCAGGCTACAAAAGAGACTAACAGGGGGACTTGCTTGAATAACAGCAGGCCATGTGGCTTCTTGTTGGAGATGACATTTAAGGTGAAACCTGAAGTATGATAAGAGGCTGGGCATGTGAAGAGAAAGGGAAGGAAGTTCCAAGTTGAGGCAACAGTAAGTACAGAGGTTCTGGGATGGGGAAAAGTGTGGGGTCTTCCAGCAGCTGCCTCGTGGTGAGACAGTGGCCTGAGTTGAGGTTGGAGAGATCACTCCAAGGCTGGTGTGTGCCCTCTGGGAGTTTTTCTAACCACACCTACACACCTGGAGGTGTTCATATAAAAATATAGTACACTATAAATACCTTTTCAAACCTGCCTTTAAAAAAATTAACGTATCTTGTCTTACTTTCAAACTAGTGCATTTAACTGTCTGTCAATATTTTTTAACAATTACATACTATTCCACTATGTGTACGTATCATTACGTATTTTACCCATTTTTTTCTATTTTGGCAGGGTCTTCAGACCTTTCAGTGACTCTCCCATTTGTCTCAGAATGAAGTCTGAACTTTGTCACTTGCAGGAAGCACAACTAACACTTATTAAGTGCTTGCTTTGTGCCAGGCCTTCTTCTTGGCACCTTACATCTTGACCTCATCCAATGGTTACAGTAACTCTATGAAGCCCCTTTTGAGGGAAGAGGACCCTAAACTACAGAGATCTGAAGTTCCTATCTAGGGCCTACACAGCTTGTAAGGGAGGTTGGATGGGAACCATGAAAAATGACTGCATGGCCAGCAACCTTCAGAGTTTGACAACCTGGTTCGAATACACATTTCCCTTGTTGTTTAGATGCATGAACCTGGGCAAGTTCTTTAGGCTCTCTGAATCTTACTCACCTAGTCTGTAAAATGGGGGAGATAATACTTAGCTGACAGTATTGCTTCAGCATTAGAGAAATCATTCAGGGTGTGTGTGTTACTAGGTTTGTCAGGTGGCATTCAAGGCCCTTAAGGGTTAAAATATGCATTGAAGGACCTAGAGCAGAATTCTGCACAAGCTGAGCCCTTGACCAGTAGTTCCCTTCCCTTCAAACCCACCTCTCCCCAAATTCATCCTCCACACCTCCTCCTTGCATCTCCTGACACATCCTACTCCCAAATGCACCCAGCTACACTGAAGAATGTGCTCTGAACATGCCCTAAGATACTTCCACCTATGGGTAAAGAATTAACCAAAACTTCTTCCCTGTCACATGGAAGCTGACCTTGGCTTATACTCTCTAACTTTGTTTTATTGGACACTTGATACCTGTAAGATGTCAATGGTGTTGCTAGGCAACGTGGCTATAACAAAAAATGAGCTCAGGTTGGTAAATAACATCTGGACTAGGAAGAACCATGAGTGAACAATAAACACTTGATGGAAACACAGGTTTTTGTTTTCCTGAATGTAAGGCATGGCTCTTGCAGGAACCCTGGGATAGTCAGTGAGAGTCTGTGGGACTCAGGGAGTCTAAGACAAGGTGGACACACACACTCCAATGTGGGTCTCATTTCCCTGCCCCTGGTCAGTCCCTTAGGAGCAGGTGGATGTCTGATGGCTGATGTGGATGTTGTGAGGAATGCCTGAAGTGCCCTTGCTGGCAAGCTGCCCATATCCTTGGAGATGTCTGATGCTAACTGTGTCTATGGCAGTTTTATGTGTGTGAATGTCTGAAACTAAGAAGATCTCCTGGCATGTGGCATCATGTCTGTGCCTTTGCTGATACCATTCCTTGCTCCACATATACCCTATAGCTGAGTACTGCCTCTTCCTCGACATCCAGCCTGAATGCCCCACTCCAGGAACCTCTCTATCCTCGACTGGGTGAAATCTGCCTCCTTTGGGCTTCTCCAGCATTGCTAGTACCTTACCCATGCTCTGCTTGGTGTTATAATTGCTTGCTTACATGACCAAAAGTATTAATAATGTTAATATTGGCATTCATTGAGCATTTAATGTGGTCAGCCACTGCACTAATCTTGATAAATGAATTCTTTCATTTAATCCTCAGAAAATCCTACAAGACAGATACTATCAAAATTCCTACTTCATAGATGAGGCAGGAAAGCTCTATCACATGGTTGGTTAGTAATAGAAGTGGGATTCACACCTAGGACCCCAGACTCTGCTCTGGGCTGTGAGTTCCAAGTGCACAGATCACATCTGTGGCATGTCCAGGTCACTGTGGAGCTCAGCACTGGGCCTCAGCAACAGTATATACTTGATAAAGTGTGTGTGGAACAAATGAACTGAGTAGAGGAAATGAAAAAGATGAAAACAAGAAAGGAGGAGAGACAGCACAGAAAGCATCTGGCTAATGTAAACACTGGCCAGGGTTAGTCAGTCTCATGAGGAACAAGACTGAAGTCTTGCTCAAACAGCACTGCAGATGTTTATTTGTTTTTCCCAGCTGGCTTTAAATGCCTGCACTGGCTAATCCACATTTGCTACTTTTTTCTACATTCTCTTTTTTTAAAATATTAGATTTATTTATGTTAGAGAGAGGGGAAAGGAGGGAGAAAGAGAAAAAGAAACACATTGATATGAGGGAGAAGCATGGATTTGTTGCCTATCATGTGCACCTCAACAGGGGCCTGGCCCCAATCCAGGCAGGTGCCCTGTCCGGGAATGGAACAGTCAACCTTTTGCTTTGTGGGATGGCACCCAACCAACTCAGCCTCACCAGTCAGGGCTGCATTCTATCTCTTGACATAGGAAATGGAAGGGAACAGATATGTATTCATTATCTCTTATGTATCAGGTATAATGTAAGTAAATACACAGATTGCCTCATGCAGAATGGATAATTACTCCCATTTTACAGATGAGAAAACTGAGGTTCAGATGAGAACTGATTTGCCTGTTGCTTGTAGGTTAGTACTGCTCTGAGTCAGGTGAGAACCCCCACATTTCCTACTGCACAGTGAAGTCTCTCAGAGCTGCTGTGTTCAGCTGTATAAATTGTGCACCTCACAGTCCCAGGGTTTTGAGGTCTGTGCAAGTGCTTGCCCTGCTGTTCCATCATGGAAGGTTCCCTTGCATGGTCCTCACCCTCTCAACTAATCCATATGTCTTCTAGGAAACCACCTTTAGAAGGATACTGAGCATTTGATAACATCTGACCCAAGCTACTTTCCCAAAAGCCCTGGACACTGGGCTTGGTCACTTTGGTCCCCAGACAACCATCTTTTGCTTTCCCTGGGGCTCTTCTCCTTCCAGGCCCTCAGTAGGGTCCACTGAAATCTCCCCATTGATCTTTTCACTCATTGCCTTGAAATTACCATCCTGAGTTTAACCTGGGGCTGGGGTAAGGGCACTATAAGTGTTCTCACTGCCCTGATACACACAATGTCAAAATGTTTATCACTACACAAAACGATAAACATCCTTTCCATCTACCAGTTAAGAGGGGCCTTCTGCTGTCCTTGACCCCTTATCTTCCTCCCTGCTGATTGGCATTCCTAGAAGTACCCCCATCATCCTGAGTGTCTCTTATTTTTGCATCTGACCTCCTGGGTTTTCCTCACCAACTTAATTTCTAATCACCATGACTTCTGGTCTCCTCTCCATCCCTCCCAAGTCCAGGAAGCCCAGCTGGACAGGGGCAAGGAGAGGTTTAAGTCACAGAGAAGCCAGACTCACAGGATCTCAAAGGTACAAGGACCTCTGGGCTGACCTGGTTCATCTCAGCCCACTCCCTTCCTCCTCAGCCATGAGTGTACCCCTCTTTGGCATCCCCACCCAGGACAGGAGTCCCTGACCTCATGCTGACCATGTGCACAGCTTGATCCAGCCCCTGCCTCCCCATGCCCAGCTTTCTCCTATGTGGCCTTGATTGTCCCAGGAGCCTGGTAGGAGTGAGGAGGGTTCTCAGCACCTGACCCCACTACTGGAACTGCAGTCCCATTCAAAGCCCTAGTGTGTCCTCTGTCTGGGGGTTCACATGACTGTCTGGCCACCTCTTCTAAATTACACAACTGTTCCTCAGGAAACCTTAGTAGTGCCAGAGTTCATTGACCCCTCCATGCCCTTCCTGATGCCAAGAGCCTCCACATACTTGTGTTGGAGGCAATAAGCAGAGCTAAGCCATGTTCTAGGCCTTCCACATACTCTCAAAGTGGGTCATAGTGGGTGGAAGGAGAGTGGGAAGGTAGAATTTGGGGATGAAAAAGAGCAAACTCTGATGTGAGGGTAGGGAAGCAAGGTGCCCATCCTAGAAAACCCAGCTTCACTGGAGGAGGAGAAAGTGGAGGGGCTGTGAGAGAAGAGAGATTCAAAGTCTCCCAAATGCCTCTCATACCACCATTAGGGTCCGGCCTCAACTCTCCCATCACCTCCTTCTGTACTTAGCAAAGCCTCTCCCAAACCTCTCCTGGTTCCACCACTTGTCCTCTCCATCACTTTTTCTCCTCTATCAATACCCCTCCATACTCTTCACCATCCACTGCTCATTCAGTGATGCCTACTGTGTGCCAGGCTTTGTGCTAGACCCTGAGGGTACAGGGTTAAATCAGATCAGATCTCTATGCTCTAGGGGTCATGGTCAATATTGGGAAAGATGAACAAATAAACAAAAATGACACCCCCCCCCCATGAAATAAGTGCTGAGATACAGAGTAAGAGGCTGATGCGAACTCCTGGTTAGGCACCCAACCCAGCTCAGGGCAGAGAAGGCTCTGGTCTCAGGTTTCCGCTCTACACAGTAAGCTTCTTGAGAGTAGGGCCTGGGTCTGATTCATCTTCCTGATACATCCTTTCCTTTTCTGGGTGTCTCCAAGGTGCACATAGGTTTCTTTGCCTTCTTGAGAAAAGAGTTTATGTGCGGGCAAGAATAAGCCTGGGCAATCCTCATCTGAAGGTGAAGTTCATTTCCAGCATCAATCATGGAGGAGAAGCAATTCCCCAGACTGTGAGTCAGGGAAGGTACTCAGGAGGTACAAGTAATTATGTCTCTCTCTGAGCCTTAATCTCTGGCATCTATACCTGGGCTCCCAAACCTGGCTGCTGCAAAGCAATACTGTCATAGAAGTTTTTTAATTCAGGCTTCTACTTGCAATATGCTAAGTAGTATCTCTAGGGGCTTTGGGCCAAGGAATCTACTCTCTCTGGTTTAGATCAGAAACTTCTGGTCTAGATTCCCATGAAGATAGGGAGCTAAGAGGTGTTCCTGACAAAGGATGTGAAGGAGATCTATCCATCCTCAGGTGAGTGAGCACAGTAAGTGAGGATTTGAACCCAAGAAGATGCCACAGGTCCTGAGCCAGACCTTAGGCATGGCCAGGAAAACCCCCACCTTTGGGGGACACCAATGGCTTAGATAGCCTGGGTGGTCTTTGGTGACAGCACTCATCTTTGCCTTCACTTTCATTTTCTGCTTTAAAATGTAATTGTTACATTGGACAGAACAAAGAGAAAGCTAATTAAGCTTTAAACAAGATTGAATAATTTTATCTGACTGTCCAAGAATTTTTGCTCTGATTCTAATTCCAAGCCCTTAGCAAAGTCTTTGTCTGAACCTTGGACATCAAAACAATAGGAAGGAGTCTGTGGCCTGCTTGGGCACCAACTTTAAAGTGCCCCATCCCAGGCCAGCTCAGAAGGTGGATTGAGGGGGAGATCAGGTGGCGAAGCTGAATGAAAACCATGGCACCCAGGATATCAGTTCTGTGCCCTGCTAGGAGACTTACTAGGGTCTCCTTCCTTGGCCCCCAAGAGACTGGGATTGATTCTCTGAAGAAGCCATTTTCTTCCTCCATTCCTCCCCTTTCATACCACCCTGCCACATACCTCGAGGGCATGACCAAAGAGCCAGTGGGTGGGGGGCCCCGGGAAGCTGTCCACAGCCCTGGTGAGAAATTGTCTCCACATCAGCAGACCAATGAGCTTGAGGAAGCCTAAGACCATGATCAGTCCAGAAGCCCATAGACCCAGGCGAGAGAGGCTCAGGGAGAACAAGACAGGCCCCATGGCTGGAGTTGCAGCCACCTAAGCTCCTCCTGCTGCTTTCTGGCTCACTTATACTCTACATGCTGGCACCTTGCCTGATCCTGTCCCCAGACAAACCAGCAGCAGCAACACAGAGTGGGCAGAGCTTCATAAGGCAGAAAGAGCAGCCCCAAATGTCACAGACAACAGCAGAGACAGCCTGGCTCACTCATCTCAACACAGCTGGAGAGAAACCAGGTGTTGGGCTTCTAGGAAATCAGAAAATGGGTATCATGCCTTGGTTCCTTGGAGGAGCAAACACAGGCAATCCTTGGTATAATCACTAAAATAACAAGTGTCTTTTCATATAAGCACTTTGTTGTTGTTCAGGAGGCTTCTACACATTGTCTCATTTAACCCAAACTAAGTGGTCATAGATACTCACTTTATACTATGTTCCAGATAATGAAACTGAGGCTCAGCTTTGCCTGAGCTTTCCACTTTCCCTTTCAATATAGGCCACTGGGAGGCTTCCACTTATACCAGGTACATGATACTTTGAGTCCTTTTTTGAGAGGCACTGTCAGGGACAAGGTTCTAGCCTCAGAAAGGACAGCCTGGGTCAGAAAAGGGCCAACTTCACCCTAAGACAATAGTACAAACTTGAACTAAAGTACATACAACACTACTTTCAGGGAGATGAGGAGAATCTGATCTGACTGAATCAAATTCAGTCCCTCCTGGACTGATGGAACAAGCCACTTGGGCTCAGAGAAGGTCAGTGAATTATCCAAAGCCTCATAGCAAGGCAGGTGTATCCCTTAGTTGCCCAGCCCACATTCTGTTAAAGAGCAAGGATTACCCAGGCTTCAGCCTTGCCTGGGGAGAGTCTGCTATTTCTCCATCCAGTACTGGATTGTAACAGTCAGGGTCCCAAAGGAAACAATTCACTGCAGATGTTTCAGATGAAAAGACATGCATTCAGGGCTCTTTTCAGAGGCATAGAGAAACTGAGGAATCAAATGGTGTGGCTTCCAGAGACTGGAAACAGTGGAAAACCCACTGACATTACTAAGCTGAAGGACAAATGGGAGAAAACAGCATTCTTGAAGCCTGGTAGGGGCAAATATTGCCAGAGAAATGATGCTGGAAGGGAAGGAGCAGAGAAGAAATGCTGCAGCCCCTCTCCCCTCCCACCCTCCAAGCTCCCAGTGGTGTCTCCTATCAGCCAAACCCAACAACAAGCAAGATGGCAAGGGAGCCTGGGGGAGTCAGCATGCAGCAATCAGCCTCCCAGCAGGGCAGAGAAGAGCAAAGGCTGGGTTTGACATGGAGATGGCAGGGGAAAAACCAGAAAACAGGCGGACCTGGAACTTGGATCTGTGAACTCAGATTGCAGGTGCTGACTCAGAGAGTGTTACAATGCCAACATGGCCTCCAAATCCTGTGCTGGGGAAACACCCTACCCAGTCCTTCCAGAAGTAGAGAAACCAAGGTGGCAGTACAATAAAAAGAAACCCAAGAGAGCTCTGAAATCGCATGTTTGTGTTTCTGTGCATTGGATCAGATCATGGAGAACTCCACTTAACGTGCAAATGATGCAAGGCCCTGGCCCAGTACCCCAGGTGGTTAGAGGGGGTCATCCCAGGACACCAAGGTCTGGGTTTCGATCCCCAGTCACAGCACATACAAGAGACAACCAATGAATGCATAAATAAGTGGAACAACAAATCAACGGCACTCTGTCTCCCCCCAAAAAAAATCAATAAAAAAATGCAAGTCATTGAAGTCAGAGAGTAAGGCTGCAGGATCTGGTATCAGAAGACTTCCATAGTTTATGGTGAGTTTATTTGTTAGTGTGGACTCAGCCTGATGGCATCATGGAGTATTTGGGGTGAGCCTGAGGGAGTTCCTACCTGATGAGGAGCCATGGCTCCTGGCAAAAACCATTGAGGATTCACTTGGGAAGAGTCTAGGGCTAGCCTAGAAAATGGTAAGTGGACATAACTGTCCTGAGATACACACTTAACCCAGGAGAAGTTGCTTAATCTCTCTAAATCTCTGCTGCTAATCTGTCCAAAACAGGTTGTATTAGTATCTACTTCAAAAGGTTTTTCAGAAGATTAAAGAAGTTAATGTGTAAGCACCCAGATTCCACATGGAGTGTTCAGTACAATTAAACTAAATATTCACAAAGCTGTTTTTGGATAAGCAATGAGCAATAAGAGGAGAATGGGTGAGATAACTTCTAGCCTAGATTCTGGGGTTTCTTTGTCTTCCAGATAACCTGTCTCACTGAGATACAATTGCTTTAGAATAATCCCAGCTGCCCTGACTCATATTGTACCTCAGCCTGGGTATGTACAATGGGGGCGGGGAGGAGGCTCTGGCTGTGGAATGTGGGTAGGGCAGGGTGGGATCAGGAGGCCCAAGAGCCAACATGGTTCCACTCAGGCATTACCTAGAAAGGCAAGCGAAACTTCTGCTTTGGTGGTGTCCTGAAGGACTTTAGCTGAGGGGTCAGGATCAGGTCCCTGGAAGAAGCACTTTGGGGAGGGCAGGTCTTTGATACCTTTGAAATTTGGTGCAGGATATAAGGTGGAGACCTAATTTTCCCTTTTCCACGTGGACAGCCAATAGTCACATCACCAACTGAATATTTCCTTTCTCCCTAGTGATCTGTAATTCTGCTGTTATCATCTATGACATTTCAATATCACTGAAACATAAAAGCAATGCTAGGTATTTACACACACACCATATTTCTAAAAACTATAAAACCTGTATGGAAGGATGCTCATTTCAGGTTAGGCTGTTGTGGAGAGAGGAAAGGAAGAGAGATGATCAGGGTAGGATTTTAGCTGTATCTAACATTTAATTGCTTTTAAAAGAGAAAAAAATCATCTGAAACAATTATGGCAAAATATTCACATCTATTAAATAAAATCTGGAAGGTAGGTACATAGGCCCTTTTCTATTGTTTTTCTGTATTTTCAGTTTGTTTGAACCTCAGTCTCATAATTTCAAAGCTAAACTGAAAGTGTCACCTTGGCAGGGATGATGTGTGCACTAGCTCTGTGGCAGGGCTGAGGCCCTGCAAGTGCAGCCTCAGATGGGACTCAGTGCTCTGACAGGTTCAGAAACAGGTGTTCCTGTGCTGGCGATGGCAGCAGCAGGTGTTCCCTTGAGCTTCTGATGATAGTTATGGTGTGTTCCTGGCTCCAGGAGGGGCCCACCTGAGCTAAACTCAACCAGAAGTGATCTTCTGACCCCCAGCCAGCTCCTGGGGATTATCTGAGGTGGTCACAGTAGCAGGAAGCCCAGAGAGCAGCAAAGGGCATTCTCAGAGACTAAGAAGTTAGTCCTGCCATTCATTGAAATATTCAAGGAGATATAAAGAAAGTAATGCTACTTCTACTTGGCTGTTTGAGTGGAAATTGCTTAGAAGATCTCATTCCTGGATTCAAGGCCCTTGGCTGAGAACCACTTTCTCAGGCTGAGATGACCCAGAGGGGCCTGGGCAGAGCTGGGAATTGAGCTCAGAGTCCTGGCTCCCAGCTGACCCACTGCTGCCAGCTCATCAAGTACCCAACAACCCAGTTCCCAGAATCAGAAAGGTTCCTGTTTTTTCATTGGGGAGGGATTGTTGGCTAGAGTTGACAGGTCAGCACTAAGGAACAAAGAAAGCTCCCTCAGCCATGAAGCCCTGGCAGTGTTCTTCAGGATGGGAGGACCCTCCACCAGTGTGCTCTGCCTCCAGTAGCACAGGGGAGAATGTCCCACCCTGACTCCCAGCTCCATGGCCAATGATCACTCCCTCAGTTCCCTGCAACCTGGGCTGCCAGAACTCTGGAATTCTAAACAGACTGCCACATTTTCCTTTTAAATGAAATTGCCCCATTTTTAAGATATTGGCACCTCATGAAATGGAACAAAGAGCAAACACTGTGGAGGCTAACCCTGGGACAGATGGTGCTGAGGGTGCCTGGTCCCTGCCATCTCCCTGCAATGGGCTCCTTACCTACATGATTCCATTAAGCTTAAACAAAGCTTTTTAAAGGTTAAAAATATAAGCAATATAAACAGGGGGAAATTAGTGAAAAGGTCTAACCTATACTTGATCAGAATTCTACAATAGGAAGAGAGAGAGCTAGGAGGAGAGAATTGGAGGAAATTATTTTTAATTATTAATAAGTGGGAATTTGTAGAGCTGATGAAAGACAATATTTTTTTAGGATGAGGAAGGTAATAAATTCTACATGGGATAACTGAAAAAAATCCACATCTCAAGGCACCATGGTGAGTCTGCAGAACAGCAAAGACAAAGGTGAAGACCAAGAAAGAAATTCAATTAGAGACTTTCTTACCTACAGCAACCTTGAAGCCAGAAAATGTAGGTTAATACCTTCAAAGCCTAAGAAAAAACAACTTTCAACCTAGATTTGTATGACCTGACAAATGATCTTCCAAATATGAGGAGGAAATAAAGACATTTTCAGACCAGGAAAAGCTGAGAGTTTGTCACCAGCAGACTCTACCTGAAGAAAAGTAGAAAAAAATACACTTCACAATTGAGGAAGGTAAATCCCACAAGGAAGGTCTGAGTAGCAATAGTGAGTAGAAAGTGGCAGACACATGGCTAAATCTAAATAAGCATTGGCTGTGTAAAATAATAACCATAAGGTCTTGTGAAATGTTTAAAAATATATATGACTAAACTAAATGCTAGTAATGTGGGCAGAAGGAGGATAAGATAAGAGTGTTCAAAGGACCTTGAATTATTCAGGATGGGAAAGTCTTAATTTTACTTTAACTGGGAACTTTGATATGTAAAGTATACATATTAAAATGACCAGGAAGGGACTTAAGAATATAATTTAACAAATTTTAAACTTGTAGCTGGGAAATCAGAGGAAATGTTCAGTTAATCTAAACAATAGGAAGAATGAAAAGAAAAATAAATATAGAAAAACTGAGAAAAAACACCTTTTATAGAAATAAAGATTAGAAAGACTAAACAAAAACGGAAGAAAGATGATATGACCCCATGGGGGAGGATACTGGAGGGGGCAGTGTTGCACCCTCTGAAAGGGGGAGTGTGGGTAACTCTTCAGTGCACACTGAAGACACTTTTGGTGACAGTGCCTGAGAAGCAATTAGGGCATTGCCCACCCCCCACAAACACTGAACAGTCTCCAATTGTCTCCCACAAACATGTCCTTCAAAAGTACAATTTAAGTGAAAAGTAAAGGACTTGTTATGTAAGTGAAGAAAACAAATACTCAATGTATCCCCACTCAACCTCCAAAACATATCACCCACTCCAGCCAGTGTGCCTGTGAAGATAAGATCCTAAGATTTTATTTGCATATGCATAGGAAGAAGGTGCTCCATGAAGCTGAGTGGATCTTTCACTGGGTTTCTCTTGGTCCTTAGGAAAAGGTGGAGCCAACTGCAGGGGGCTCCACAAAAAAGGCACTGTGGGGGAAAAAATCAACATGCAGGAAGCACTGCCTGGAGAGAGGGAAGGAACAAGAGAACAGGAACTCACAGTTATAGAGCTCATACAATGCCAGCCCCATTACACAACCATCCTGCTGGGCAGATACCTGTGAGCTATGAGATGGTGAGCTCCCCATCACAGGAAGTGAGTAAGCAGAGCCGGGGTTCCCGACGTGGGGGTAGAGGAAGAGGGGTTGAATCAATGTTCTCAGAAACTCTTTCCTCTCTAATTCAGGGAACAGAGCTTCACTTCAGCAAAACAGGCCCAAGGGTGGCCCCATCTCCAGGAAGGACAACCAAGGATGCTGGAGCAGGTGCAGGTCAGGGGAAGTGATCAAGTGGCCTGGCTCTGGTTACAGTAACACCACCCTGGGGGTGGGCTCAAACAATTAGATACTATTTACAATTAGGACAGCTTCCAAGACCTTTGAGAGCTCACTCAGTCAGTACCTTGGCCTCCCTGCTCAGCCTCCTGACCTACCATGGGAAGGCTTCCATTTCTGGCACCAGCAAACACAGAGGCCCTCAGGTCTGCTGATGGGGAGCTGAGTGGGTTGAGGAAAAGAGACGTGCTCAGACAAAGGTCCTGTGGATTGAGCAGGGATAGAGACGGGCAGAGCCTTGCTTCAGACACACTTCAGGAAAACAACTCAGAGGCCAGAGCACAGAATACAGTGGATGGAGGAGGGAGGGAGAGGTGAGGAAAGTAAACAGTGAAGGTCAACAGTGAACCCCTGAGAGTGTTTGGCTTTTAAGGTGGGGAGACTGAGCATTTTTTAATGCTGAAGGGAAGAAGCTGGTAGGGGACAAGGTTGAGATTGCAGGGCAGGGAGCGGCATAAGAGGTGGACCCAGGTACCAAGCATGTAGGAGGTGAGAACTTCAGTGTAGGGCTGGCCATGTCCAGGGGAGAAGGGACATGAAGTGGGGTTGGGATGCGGAGCGGCACAAGAAGGACATTGCTGGATCCTCCTCAGGCAGGAGGAAATTTGAGGGCAGAGGGGTGGCTGCCCCAAGTAGGAGAGTTGAGTAGGAAATGGTGGCCTTCCAGAGAGGCATGGGAGCAGTCAGAAGGGACATGGGGGCAGGGCTGGGACCCTAGCATACTGGGGGGAGCTGAAGGAGAGCAGAGCCAGTCAGAGCAGGGAGGGCAGAGTCAGTGAGGACTACACCAGCTTGGATAGAAAACTGGGTCCTATGGCCAGCACTGATCCACTGGGAGGACCCTCTCAACCCTACCAGAGTGAATCCCTCCCTTTAGAGAACTCCCACAGGACTCTCTTGATAATTGCAATTCCTGGAACAATGCCTGGAACACGAAGTCCTTTAGACATGTCGATTTTTTTTTCAATTTCAATCCACACCAGAGGATATGTTTATTGATTTGAGGTAGAGAAAGAGAGAAAGAAACATCAATGTGATAGAGAAACATCCAATATTGTATACTATGTGCCCTGAACCTTGAGACAGAAACAGCCTTCAGGGTCTGAGAACACTGTCCACCTCCACCTCCTTGCTCTCTCTGTCAAAGAAATCCACCCCCAGGAAACAACCCAGCCACCTGGCCCAGACAGACATGGGCTGGGACTCAGCCTACAGGCCAAGCATTAGGCCGGGCTCCCCTCTGAGGCACCAGAGAAGCTACAGATCAGAACCATCTGTGGGAAGAACGCTTGATACGATCTGGGGAGGCAGATACGGAGCCGAGGCCTGAAGGATAAGTGAGAGATAACCAGACAGAACGGAGTTGGGGAAGGGTATTTCAGGGGGAGGGAACAGAAAACCAAAGACCTGAAGGTAGAAGAATAAAGGTGATGTTCACAAGTTGCAAGTTCAGGGTAGGTGTAATGAAGCTGCCAGGAGAGGCAGGGTTTAGGAGTAAAGGAGAAACAGATAGGATGCAGGGACTGAGCAAGACCAGAAACCCTCCCTGTACAAGGAAGAGAATGGCACTGGCTCCTTCAGAAGGGGAGAGTGGAATGAGCAAATAACAGGAGAGGGAACAGAGAGAAAACTATTTGAATCATGGCACTGCCTTGTGTAGAAGCTGCCAATGAAATTGCACCTCTTACTCTCAGGTTGGAAGCCAAACCTTTGGTCATCAGGCCTGGCACAAGCTGATTCCTTCAGGTCACTCTGGTGTTCCCTTCCTGCCTGCACCCTGTAGGTCCCTCCACATCTCCTGCTCATAGTCCCCAGGACAACCTCTGCAGCTTCTCGTGTTGTTCTCTCTTCTTGGAATGCACTTGCCAGCTTACATGTCACTTCTTCCGGGAAGTTTTCCATGGTGCACCCTGCAACTAGTCTCTTTCTATGCTCTGCCCTAGGTGTCCAGTGCTGGCTTCCACCATAGCTCTGGTTACACAGTTTATAATTATATAACAGGAAGGGAGAAAGTGCCATTTTTAAAAGTTATCTGCAATCTTGGCTTAGGAAAAAGGTAAAAGAGTTGTCAGGGAAAGAACATATTTAGATTGGAGAAAGGCCATAAAAAGTATCCTTTCATGAAATTCTCCTGGATACAGGTTAGATGCAAGCTGAGTGGACAAAGACACTTTAAATCTCTGTGTAAGATGCTACTTCCCAGTACTCTGCTATCTCTGTGCACTGCTCTCCTTTCCCTCTGGGTCTCCTCCCTTCCCAGTTCACACTCAGGAAGCTAGACCTGCAGCTCTTAGCAATCAGAGTTAAATTCTCGATTTGGAGATTCAAAATCCCAGTCATTGAGTTGCAAAAATTTGGGCTTTTGAATTTTAAAAGCCGAAGCCCTGGAGGATTTGGAGCACACACTCTATAACATAAACCATTGTTTTGGAGAAACACATGATCAACCAGAGCGACTCTCCTGCAGCTGAGACCAGAACTGATCTAATGAGAGACAAAGTCATGAGGAAGAGATGACTCCAGTGAGTCCCTGACAAAGGTCCTTGTGTTACTCATGCTGGGGACTCAGAGCCAGAAAGGACAGGTGTCTCCCTAGGGTCAAGCCCACAGAAACAACAACACCCATGTGGCTCTGGAAAGGTGATGAAGAAGGAGCAGCATGATGCATCTGGGCTGATGGGTCGTAACACCCCCACAGCACAGGAGCAAATGAGTGTTCTGTGCACCCAGGTGGGGTTCAGGCATGGCTGGGAGAAAGTTGAACCTAGAGAGACCTTATGGTTGGTAATTAGGAAGATACCCAAATCCATGTTCTGATAGTAAGGGTGAAACAGAACCACTAACGAGTCTGAGTGTGGCCGTGAGAACAGACACCCTACACCCAGCCTCAGTAGCATTACAGTGACTCATAGACTTGGCACACACCTGGCAGAGGGAGCAAGGGCAGCCTGAAGTGACTGAGGTGAGTACATTTCTGCCTCCTGTGGGAAGAATGTTGCAAAAAGTAAATAACTTTAAATGTAGGGAAATAACATTTCATCTCTTTGTTGGGTGGCTCTTATGAAAACAAGAATTAATGTAAATAAAGAGGGTGAGGAGGACAAGGTTGGGGTAGACAGAAAGGCACCAGATGATGGCAGAAAGCTTCAGGCCAAGGGTGTCCAGGACCAGCAAAAATCCCACATGGTATGGAGTACCTGTGAAATTGGCCAAAGTGAGCTCAATATGACTCAAGTTTAAGTCCTCATTTGCCCGGTTTGATGCAGCATCCCTCTGTGGCCCCTGATCTTCAACATCACCCCCCCAACACACACACACACACACTACTCTTGCATCTGTTATGCTGCATGGAGCTGAAGGAGGAAGGGCAATGATGTGTGTAGAACCAAGCAGCCAAGAAAGAGGACAGCACTACCGGGACATAGAATGATGGGAATTGGGTAGTAGCTGGGTTCGAGTCCTCTCAAGGGCTTTCTCACTCACATGCCATTCACATTACCCCTGGACTTCAGATGGTGCTATTGGCGAGAACGTGGCACATAGCCTTTCTGAGTGTCCTGGGCTTCCTCACAACACAGCAAGTCCCTTTCGAAACCAAGCTTCCAGAGAGAGAGCCTGACAGAAGTGCCAAAATCTTGTAGGATCCAGCCTCAGGCACCCAGCAGCATCACCTCCACCTCATTCTGTTTACCAGAAATGAATCACTAAGTCCTGCTCACAAGCTAAGGGGAGAGGAGTTAGACTCCACCTCCTGATAGGGAGACTATCACAGAATTTGCCCACATGTTTAAAACCAACACAAAGACCAAGGGTATGTGCCTTGACTTCACTCAAGAAGTTAATTCTGCAGACAATTGTCACCTGGGCCTGCTAAGGTTGATGTACCAATCCTTTGGAACCAGCAGACCTGGGTGCAATCCCTAGTATACATTTACTGACGCCATGCCTTCAAGCAAGTGACCTAGTTTCTCTGGCTGGAAAACGGGGATAAATGACCATCCCTTCAATGCACAGTTGTTTTAAACATTAGAAATAAAAATAATTGTGGCACACAGTCAGTGTTCAGTAAATTGCCATCATTATATTTGCTGGAACTCTTCTGAGGCTCTGATGTAAAGTGAGGGTGAACTCAAATGAGTCCTGGGCTTTACAAAGTTCTGTATTTTGATGCTTCCATTGCTGGCTAAAATAGGCAGAGGCCACCAGGAAGAGATTCAGAGCATTTTAGACCAGACAGAGCTCCCCTTCTACACACTCAGGGCAGGAACCCCCCATGTGAAGCTTCCCACAGAGGGACGACACCAGGCTCAGGGGGAATCCCACCAGAAGCTGCAGGTACAGTGTAGCACGTAGGGAGCCACTCACCAGCCGCATGAAGATTGGATACATCAGCACCTCTCTGAGCCTGTTTCCTTGCCTATAAAATGGGGTGATGATCCCTGCCATGTTTCACACTGTTGCTGTGAATCCCAAATGAGATCACATCTGTGGAAGTTTTAGAAAACCTGAGCTACACCACAGGTGTTAATGGCCAAACATTTCCCGCTGCCCCCTTCCCCACCATTCTGGGTGCAGGGAAAAAAGATACAAGAAGCTGGCCTTGCCCTTGAGGAGCTCCATTCTGGTGGGAGTGACTGCCACACTTCAGGCAAATATGGGTGGAATGGGTTGGGTACTGTGTGCCTGGAGGAGTCAAGGAAAACACCTGCTGCTACAGTTAGCCTGTTCCCAGGATTCAGCTGTTCAGCTCTGAAAAGGCAGAGGCTAAACCCAGGTCCAGGATGACCTGCAGGCCTTGGCATAATCTTGGCATAATCCTTCTTTCTGCTCCTCAAGCCCATCTCCCCCAGAGCAGCGAACAGGGAAATGTGGAAGGAGGTCACTAAAGGCAGCTGGCTAAACCCACGGCTGTCTCTGAGTATAAACCCACCTTGGACTCAGGTAAGGCTCTCAAGACCTCACTACACTTTCTAATGCCTTCTCACTGTACTTCCCAGACCAACACCTGAGGGAGTTGTGCTCACCTCCAAAGCTTTGATTTGGCTTCATCTCGCTAACCTTTCAATCACCATAGGTGGATGTCCACCAAAGAAATTTATCCTAGGCCTCAAAACCTACAAAAATTTTGGAGAACATTGATATTGACAAAGAGTCATGGACACAGAGAGAGATTCAGACAGATGGACAGTTACAAACTGCCAGGAAAACAGAGATATATTTGGTCCATCCTTAGAATTTAACAACAGGAAAGAATGATTGCCTAACCTAGAAAACTATATATATGAGCATCTTCCAAACTGACCTACCAAAAATGCTGATTTCTTGCAAAATATTATCCAATTTTCTATGAAATAGGATCCCCATGATCAGTTAAACTTGGGAAAGTCTGAAGAAAAAGAATTTTGTTGCAAGATGCCTCTGAGCCTTGAATATTTAATGCCTTCAAGAATCTTCAAACAGGGTGTGGGGAGTAGTATATGAAGCATTTCTCAGGTGTATTTGACTCAGGAACTGCTTATTGAAGACACTTTTATTAACATCTATGGTCAAGTTTCATGAACTAAAATGCTGATATCCCTTTGGCTGGAGTGGCTCAGTGGACTGAGCACTGACCTGCAGCTAAAATGCTGGTATCTGTGCAGTTCCCTTATGCCTTGGCTTCTAGGGAGCTCAGTGCTAACCATAATGCTTATTTGCAATTGCAGGGAATATGTAACTTAGGCTTGAGGTAAAATTATCTCCCCCAATAATATTTCCGGGCCTCTGGACAAGACATAGCTGTTTTCCATAGCAATAGCAGACAGATGTTGGTACAGAGGGGGGGAAACTTTCCTTCCACACATGACTGTCCTTAGGTTCTAGACCATTCTCATAGCATGAGCTTCTAAGTCTTAGGTCTGGTTATTCCCAATCATAACAAAAGCTGTATAACCTTAGGATGAAGAGGCAGCTTTAACTAGGCTTTTTCAGCCTAAGTCCAGAACCCAAGAATGGGTCTTTGGGGGCACTTGCTCCCACCTTCAGGAATTCCTAGGCTGAAGGCTCAAAGTTCATGTGTTATCAAAGTTGGGATTGGGGAGGGAAAGCAGGCTGCTGGGGTAGATGGAGATGCAGTGATCTTTGAGGAATCAGAGCTACCTGGTCACTCCTTGGGCCCATGCAAAAGTTTTAGCTTAGCCCTGGCTGGTTTGGCTCAGTGGATTGAGTGTAGGTCTGTGAGCCAAAGGGTCACCAGTTTGATTCCCACTCAAGGCACATGCCTGGGTTGCAAGCCAGGTCCCCAGTGAGGGGTGCTCGAGAGTCAACCATACAATGATATTTCCCTCTCTTTCTCCCTCCCATCCCCTTTCTCTAAAACTAAATAAATAAAATTAAAAAAAGCCTTAGCCCATCTCTCAAATGGCCTGCATTGGTAAGGGCCATCAAAGAATAGTAGCCCTTGTGATGGTATTACTAGATTCTGAAACCCTAGCATATTACTGCTGCCAAGGACAGCTGGAGAGACCCCCAGAATGCAACATGGGCCTCACTATGTTGGAGTGAAAACACTGGGTTTCCTAAGGAGACCCAGAACTGGTAGTCTTGGTGCTCAAACCACTTCCAAAAAAGAGGAACCCCTGGAGATCTTTCCACACCATCTGGAGACTGAAGGAGGCATCCCTATCCACCTTCGCATCCATACATTTATTAACTTACTGGGGAAACAGTAAGAATTGTGATTAAGAGAAAATTATCAGAAGTTAGGGATGAGTCCAAACCTAAGCTCTGCCTCTTACTTAGCTATGTGGGATCTGGCAAGTTGCTTAACCTCCCTGAGACTCTCTTTCCTCTTTAAAAAAGGTACACAATAATTGTACCCATCTGGTAGTATTATTGGAAGGATTATGTAAAATGCAGAGCACAGTGCTCAATACATAGTTATTATTATACATGAATATTCATCTTGGCCAAGACTTACTGAGAACCATGGATTTAAAAGCCAATCAGTTTGTGCCCTCAAACAACTCCCTGGCTAATACAGAAGACAGGCAAAGGATTAGACAATAATAATACAGTATTGTTGGTGCAAATGACTGAGGGAAAAATTCTGGGGTTGAGGAAGCATAAAGGAGAAATTTCAGCCCTAATAAGTGAAAAAAAACTTTCAGGCATAAATGATCAGAAAGGCAGAGATAAAGCCATCATTACATTCAGATGATGTGACTGTCCACGTGAAATGAAAAACTCCACAGACAAATTGTTAGAATTATTAGGCGAGTTCACAAGGCAGTTGAATATAAGGTTAAAATACAAAGGTCATTGCATTTCTGTACACCAGCAACAAACAATTGCTTTAAAAAACACAATGTTTTAAAGATGTTATCTATAATAGCATACAAATTATATAGTACTTAGGCATAATTGTACCTAAAGTTGTATAAGGTCTACATGCAAATAATTATAACACTTACTGAGAGATACTTCCTCAAGCAAGTGACCAAACCCAATGTCACCAGCACTTCCACAAAAGACATCGTGTGCCCTCAGATGTGACACACTGAGAAGGACATCTCAGTGATATTGTATTCCTGCCCAAAATGTTTACACTGAATCTAATGATGAGGAAATGCTCACACAATGACTGCTGGTGGAAGTGTATGTTGGCACAACAATTTGAAACTAAACTGAAGGACACTTTGCAAAACAACCAGCCTCTACTTTCAAAAAATATCATGAAAGATACAATTCATAAAAGGTCAGTGACAGGCTGGAAACTGTTCTAGATGAAAGGAGAAAAAAGAGACAAGTCATCTAAATACAGTGTGAAATCTTTGATTTGATCCAAATTTGTAAAAACTCAGCTATGACAGACATTAAGGAACAATTGGAAAATTTTTAATATGGGCTGTATATTACAGCAAACTAGTGTACCCGTGTCCGACTTCCTGAATGTGGTCATTATGTTGAGCTCATAAAGAAAGTTTGTATATTTGGAAATTATATGCAGAAATATTTGGAGGTGAAATTCCATCATTTGAAAGTAAGTTACTCTCAGGTGGTTCAGAATAAAAGAACATGTTAATACATAACTATGGAAAGCTAAAACAAGTGTGGAGAGGGTATGCAAATATTGCTTTGTCACTCTTGTGGATATTGTATATGACCCTGACTCCAAAAGTAGCAGTTGGGAAAAAGCTTTACTGAGAGATATTAGAGAGAGTATCTCTCCCATGTTTCTAAATAGAAGTAGTGCTTAATATGGTTAATTGTAGATTTAACACAATCCCAATCAAAATCCCCACAGAGCCTTTTAAAAATTACACTGGCCAAGTTTACTGTAAGTTGATATGGAAGAAGGAAGGGACAAGAATATCTTAGATAATCTTAAAGAAGAATAGGGAGGAAGCAGTAGCCCTACTACTTATCAGAATGTATTATGAAATCATGGTAATTAAAACAGTGAGGTGGTAAAACCAGCCAATATGAACTAGAATAGACATTCCCCAAAAAGACTTATAATATGACAAAAAATGAAAAACATGAAACTGGATCCATATTCCCCCCCCCCAACACATTAGTATATTCAAGGTGGACTAAGAACCAAAATAGATCATATAAAACCTTAAAAACATTTAGTATAAAATATAGGTTAATATCTTTATAACTATGACCTGGAAATAATTTCTTGAACAATTTATAAAAAGAGCCAACAATAACAGAAAAAGAGAGACTGACACTGGACAGATAGATGACTAGATCTGGAACTATCTCTCTATCTGTCACCTATCTATTCATTATACATGATAATATTATAAAGAATTGACTCAGAGTTGGTGGAAAACAACAATGAGATAGGTGGGTACAACGTCCACTTCCCCCTGTGCATGGGTGAAATACCTAGCTGATCTTCTGTGAAACAGAGTGAACAGCCAACAGTATCCCAGCATATATGCAGATTGGAGACCAAAACTTGTAGAGAACATTGAAAACTTAGATAGTAAGGAGAGTGCTTCGGGACAATAAAGTCCCTGGGACCAGCGCATGGATGAGGATGGCTGCAGCCCCAAGCCCAGCGCCTGCTAGGTCTGTGGCAGGTTTCTTGGGAAAGGGCCAAGTCAACAGCTCCCTCCCCTGTCAAACAAGGTTTGAACAGTACCAGGAGGGACTTGAATGCTTGAAGTCTCAAGAGGGGAATAAGGACAAAGTGGTAAACACACAGGGATTGTATGTACCCACTCCAAGTGTGAATGCTGGCTGGGAAGAGTTGTGCAGTGACAGACCTAGGCCCAGATAGTCCCCAGGCTGGTTGGAGAACTGGGGTGTGTTAGAGGCCAGGTGCTTGTTTGGAGCAGCAGGCTAGAATAGGAGGAATTTTTCAGAAAGAAAAAGAGAAAAAAGAGGCACTCAGCTGCTGTTTGTGGAATTCTCCTATAGCAGCCACCCCTGCCTCCTGTGCTCCTACCCCTGCCCACAGCTGTGCTTCTACTGTGGTGGTGGAGGCCAGGTGCTCACACCCCCAAGCCCTAGGGATGGTGCATATCTGAACCCGCTGCCCAGTAGTTGCCTGACCTGCCCCAGCAGCAGAGGCCTAGCACCCATTCCCAAAGCCCTGGGACTATTCTCTCCTGACCCCGCCACCCAGATGTACCTCCCACCCATCCCATGTGCCCAGAGGTAAGCAGCAGAGAAGGCCTATGCCCACTGTGGTGCCCCTGCTCTACAGGGCCTACTGGGTCTCTCAGAGGAAGGCCAAGACATACCTATAGAGGAGGTATACAGGGCTCAGGGAGTCAGCATTCCCCAGAAAGACTTAACTCAGTGGCTGGGGGGGCGGGGGGGGTGTGGGTCTCAAATACTTTGAAGGGATTCTGAGAGTCCCCAGTATCCAAGACGGCAAAGAGCATTGTTGTATGTGCGACAATGTTGTATGTGCATTGGTCCTAACTGGTGCACTACAAGTACAGCCCAACTGGTGGACTGAAAGCATAGGCTGGGCACAGAAGGGCATTCTGGGCCTGCGGTAAACTGAGGAACTGGGCAGGAGGCTGACAACTTTGAAGGATGCTGCCACTCAGGAAGGGAGAAAAGAGAAACCAATACACCCCTCTGCTTGCTGCAGCCAGGAAGACCAGCAAAACTGGCTTGGCCAGTTGGAAGCCAGCAGGAGGCACTTTATTTATTTATTCATGTGTTTATTTATTTATTTATTTATTTAATTCCTTCTTCTTTCTTTCCTCCTTTATTTATTCCATCTTTCTTCCTCTCTCTCTTTTCTTTCTTATTTCTTCTTCCTTCATTCCTTTTTCTTTTTTTAAAATTCCCACAAGTGAGACAATAAAACCTGGAGCTGTGAAAGGACAAGAGTTAGACCCAAAGAGGGATCATCCCAACAGCTGAGACAGTGAGACAGCTTTCACTTTGCTACTCCAGAGAAGTTGCAAGTTATTGTATATTTGCATTATTATTTTTTCATTATTCTTACATCTTTTATTTTATTAGTATTTTTGTTTTTCTCTTTCTGTTTACTCTTTCTCACTTGGTTTGTTAAATTGCATTGTTTGGCTGGTTTCCCTTGTTCTCTCTTTTATAGTGTATTTTTAGTTTTCTGACGTTCACTTCCCTTGTGTCCCAATAGCACACTACTCTAGGTCCCGCACTTCCTATTCTTGTTATTCACATAGATTCTGTCATATGATTGTTGCTTATTTACTATTGCAAATAATTGCTGTTCCATACAATTGTAAATACTACACAGCACCCCTCCAGGATCTTAGCTCACTTTACGGTTTCCAGGACTTTATTACTGTTGGGGTTAACTCTATTCTCTCGCACACTACACCTATCTCCTATCTTTTACTCTCACCTTATCTCATAATCTGACCTTCCACAAGCTCACTGTATTCTAGATACAACTCACAATTTCTTCCCCCGCAACAAGAGTCTTATCTTTTTCTCACCCTTTCTAAGAAGTGGTTACTTGGGTGAAATATCCCAGTTCACACTATACATATCCAAAGGATCTATTATCTCTTCTCTGTGGGTTGGTTCTTTAAATACATAGAATATATTCCCACTGTCTTAAACCATTTTGCCTTCCCCCTCCAACTAATCACAAAAAAAGAGTAGGTTGGAGCTGTGAACACCAGGATACCTGCTGGAAAATGAAACACACTAACAAAGAAACCACCAACAGATAACAATGAAAGAAAGTGAAGGAGGGAGTGGAAGATACACTAAACTCAACCCAGGAATGATCTGGAAGTACAACTAAATGATGGAGAAATTCCCTAGAACAAACAACTGAAGAAAAGCAAGAGAGAAGCCTCAAAACCTCACACACACAGAACAACCAGCTTCAACACAACGTGTCCACACCTCCACACAGAATACAAGAATTGGTGGATGGAGTGACCCTCAGTTCACCAGCTGGAGGGAAGAGCCCACCAAAGAAAGACCCAACAAGAATCAAAACCCAAAGATATACAGAGAGCCAACATAAACAATAGCCCAAGACCAGTGAGCTCGGGAGATCAAGGAGACTATACCCTGAATGTCACAGGTCTTCTACCAAAGAAGTTCACACCATAAACCCAGGGAGTCAGAACACACCAATTTAAGAAGCTGAGGCTAACAAGAAGAGTCTCACAAACAATGGGAAGACAAAGAAACAATCCCTAAATTCAAGGAAAGGAGGAAGCCTCAGAAAGAATGCTAAGTGAAATAGAGGCAACTCAACTATCAGTTATTGATTTCAAAGCGATGGTTATCAGGAAGCTCAATGAGCTCATAGAGAATTACCAAGAACTACAGGGAAACTACAATACACTCACTGCAAACTATATCAACATGAAAAAAGGAAATAGAAACTATCAACAAGGGCCAAGAGGAAATGAAGTATACAATTTCTGAACTGAAGAACACAGTAGAAGGAATGAAAAGCAGGCTCGATGAAGCAGAGGATCAGATTAGTGACTGGAGTACAGGTAGAAAAAAACACCCAGAAAGAGAAAGAAAAGGAAAAGGGACTCAGAAAGAATGAGGAGGGGTTAAGGGAAATCCAGGACAACATGAAACGTAAAAAATATCCATATAATAGGGATACCAGAAGGAGAAGAAGAAGAGAAAGGGATAGAAAAGCTGTTTGAGAAAGTAATGATGAAATATTTCCCTAACTTGATGAGTGAAAAACTCACACAAATCCAGGAAACACAGAGAGTCCCAATCAAAATGAACCAAAAGAGGTCCACTTCAAGACACATCATAATTAAAATGGCAAAATTCCAAGACAAAGAGAGAATCTTAAAGGCAGCAAAGGAAAAACAGGAAGTAACATATAAGGGACCCCAATAAGACCAGATGCTGACCTATCCGTGGAAACACTCCAAGCCAGAAGGTAATGGCAAGAAATATGTCAAGTCATGAAAACCAAGGGCCTGCAACTGAGACTACTCTTTCCAGCAAGGCTCTCAATTAAAATGGAAGGCCAAATAAGGAGCTTCCCACAAAAAAGAAGCCTCAAAGAATATGCCTCCTCCAAACCAGCTCTGCAAGAAATGCTACAGGCTCTGCTTGAAGAACAGGAAGAAGAATAGTGACAGAGAGAGGAACAAAGGTACAAAACACTGGCAATGAATAAATACCTATCAATAATAACCTTAAATGAAATGGATTAAATTCCCCAATCAAAAGGCACAGAAGAGCTGAATGGATAAGAAATCATGACCCACATATATGCTGCCTACAAGAGGCCCACTTCAGAACAAAGGACATACATAGACTGAAGTGAAGGACTGGAAACAAATATTCCAAGGAAATGGACAGGGAAAAAAGGCCGGGGTAGCAATACTCATATCAGAGAAAGTAGACTTCAAAAAAAGAACCATAAAAAGAAACCCAGAAGGTCACTTCATAGTACTCAAAAGCAGAATCCATCAAGAAAACATAAACATTGTAAATATATATGCACCCAACATAGGAACACCCAAATACATAAAGGAAATCTTGGAGGACTTCAAGAAAGATACTGACAGCAACACAATTATAGTAGGGGATGTTAACACCCCACTGTCAAAAATGGACAGATCTTCCAAACAAAATATCAACAGAGACATTGTGGCATTGAACAATGCCCTAGATCAAATGGATTTAACTGATATATATACACATCCTTTCATCCCAAGGAAGCAAAATACACATTCTTTTCAAATGCACATGGAACATTTTCAAAGATAGACCACATGATAGGACACAAAACAAGCCTCAACAAGTTCAAGAAAATTGAAATCATATCAAGAATTTTCTCCAACCAAAAGGGACTGAAACTAGAAACCAACCTCAAGGAAAAAAAAAACCCCAAACACTCCAACTCATACAGATTGAATAGCCTGCTATTAAACAATGAATGGGTCAAGAATGAGATTAGGGAAGAAATCAAAGAGTTTCTGGAAACAAATAAAAATGAACTCACAATAATGACAAAACTTATGAGACACAGTGAAGGCAGTCCTGAAAGGGAAGTTCATAGCAATACAGGCCTACCTAAAAAAGATGGAAACATTTCAAATAAACAACCTAACCCTACACCTACAAGAATTTTTGGAACAACAACAAACACACCCCAGAGCAAGTAGAAGGAAGGAAATAACAAAGATCAGAGTGGAATTAAATGACATACAGTCTAAAAGCACAGCTCTAAGGATCAATAAATCCAGGAGTTCATTCTTTGAGAAGATAAACAAAATTGACAAGCCTTTAAGGAGACTCATCAAGAAGAAAAGAAAGAGGACCTAAATAAATACAATCAGAAATGAAAGAAGAGAGGTTACTAGTGATACCACAGAAACACGAAGGATTGTAAGAAGTTACTACGAAGAACTATATGCCAAGAATTTGAAAACCTAGGAGAAATGGACAAATTTCTACAAAAATATAATCTTCCAAAACTAGATGAAGAAGAAGCAGAAAGCCTCAACAGACCAGTAACAGCTGATGAAATTGAAATAGTAATCAAAAAGCTTCTGACACACAAGTGCTTGGACAGGATTGCTTCACAGGAGAATTTTACAAAGCATTTAAGGAAGAGCTGACCCCCATCCTTCACAGTTTATTCCAAAAAATGCAAGAAGATGGAAAACTACCAAACTCTTGTTATGAAACCAGCATCATCCTAATCACAACACCACATAAAGACATGACAACGAAAGAAAACTTCAGGCCAATATCGCTTATGAACATAGATGGTAAAATCTCAAACAAAATATCGACAAACCACATCCAGCAATATGTTAAAAAGATCATACATCATGGTCCAGTGGGATTCATCCCAGGGATGCAAGGATGGTACAATATTCCTAAAACAATAAATGTAATCTATCACAGAAACAAAATGAAAGACAAAAATCACATGATCAAATCAATAGATGCAGAAAAAGCATTCGATAAGGTACAGCACCCATTTATGTTAAAAACTGTTAGCACAGTGAGAATATAGGGAGCTTTCCTCAACCTAATAAAAGCCATATATGAGAAACCTAAAACCAACATCAAACTCAATGGGAAAATATTAGCTTTCCCACTAAGATCAGTAACAAGACAAGGATGCCTGCTTTCACCACTCTTATTCAACATAGTATTGGAAGTCCTAGCAAGAGCAATATGACAACAAAGAAAAATAAAAGGCATCCAAATTGGAAAGGAAGAAGCAAAACTATCATTGTTTTCAGATGGCATGATAGTGTATATAGAAAATCCTATAGACTCCACCAAAAAACTACTTGACCTAATAATGTAATTTGGCAAAGCAGCGGGATACAAAGTCAATATTAATAAATCAAAGGCATTTTTGTACACCAACAATGAAATATCAGAAACAGAAACCAGGAAAAAAATCCCATTTGATATAGCAACAAGAAAAATAAGGTACCTAAGAATAAACCTAACTGAGGAGGTAAAAGACCTATACTCAGAAAACTTAACAACACTGAAGAAAGAAATTAAGGAAGACACAAACAAATGGAAGCATGTACCATGCTCATACACTAGAAGAATTAACATAAATCAAAATGGCCATACTACCCAAAGCAATTCATAGATTCAATGCAGTGCCTATTAAAGTACCAATTACATATTTCACAGATACAGAACAAACATTTCAGAAATTTATATGGAACCATAAACAACCCTAAGTAGCTGAAGCAATTTTGAGAAAGAAGAGCAAAGTAGGAGGGATCACAATATCTGACATCAAAGTATATCCCAAGGCCACTCTAATCAAAACAGTCTGGTACTGGCATAAGAACAGACACATAGACCAATGGAACAGAACAGAGAGCCCAGAAATAAACCCAAGTCTGGACAGTCAATTAATATTTGACAAAGGGGGTAGCAGCATAAAATGGAGTAAAAATACGTTCTTCAACAAATGGTGGTAGGAGATCTGGACACATACATACAAAAAAATGAAACTCGATCACCAACTTACACCATACACAAAAATAAATTCAAGGTGGATAAAAGACTTAAACATAAGTTGTGACACCAGAGAAGTCCTAGACAAAAACAACAACAGGGATATCTCAGACATTCAATGCAGCAACATCTTTATTGATATGTTCCTTAAAGCAAAGGGACATAAAGGAAAGAATAAACAAATGGGACCTCATCAAATTAAAAAGCTTCTGCATGGATAAAGAAAACAGCATTAAAATAAAGATAGAACAAACTATGTGGGAAAACATATCTGCCAATGATGCCACAGATAAGGGTTTGATCTTCAAAATACATAAAGAACTCACATGACTCCATTCCAGGAAGACAAAATATCCAATTAAAAACTGGGCAAAAGACTTGAACAGACACTTCTCCAAGGAGGACATACAGAGGGCCCAGAGATATATGAAAAGATGCTCAGCATCACTAGCCATCAGAGAGATGTAAATTAAAACCACAATGAGATACCACTTCATACAGGTCAGAATAGTGACCATAAACAAATCAACAAACAAGTGTTGGAGAGGAAGCAGAGAAAAGGGATCCCTAGTGCACTGTTGGTGGAAATGCAGACTGGTGCAGCCACTGTGGAAAACAGTATGGAATTTCTTCAGAAAACGAAAAATGGAACTGCTTTTTGACCCAGCAATTCCACTGCTCAGATTATATCCTAAGAACCCTGAAATGCCAATCCAGAACAACCTATGCACCCCAATGTTCATAGCAGCACAATTTACAATAGCCAAGGTGTGGAAGCAACCTAAGTGCCCATCAGTAAATGAGTGGATCAAAAAACCATGGTACATTTACACAACGGAATACTATGTAGCAAAGAGAAAGAAGGAGCGCCTACCCTTTGAGACAGCATGGATGGAACTGGAGAGTATTATGCTAAGTGAACTATGCCACACAGTGAGGGATAAATACCATATGATCTTACCTTTAACTGGAACATAATCAACAAAAGAAAGAAACAAACACAATATAACCAGAGATGTTGAAATTAAGAACAATCTAACAATAGCCAGAGAGGAGGGAAAAGGGGGGGAGGGGGGAAGGGTTTTCAGGAACTACTATAAAGGACACATGGACAAAACCAAAGGAAAGTGTGGAAGCAAGGGAGAGAGGTGGGTTAAACTAGAATGGGAGAGTCATGGGGGTAAAATGCAGACAACTATAATTGAACAATAATAAAATGATTTTTTAAAAAGAAAAAATAATAAGTTGAACTACATTAAAATACTTCTGTTCATAAGAGACATTTTAAAGAAACATGAGCAATAATTTACATACTGGGGGAAATAATCATAACAGATAACTAACAGAGGATTTAAACAAAAAATCTACACAATGCTTCAAGTATTTAGAGAAAGGAAAACACTTAAAAAGGAGCAAAAGTCATGATTAGGCTTTTCACAGAAAAAAAAATACCTTCAATTCACATTCTCTCAAACTCATTAGTAATCAAGATGACAAAACTAAACAATACCGTGTTATCCTAATGACCTCGATTCAGTTTACAAAGAGTAAAAATTCTAACAATAGCAACTATTAAAAAAGGCAAGTCAATCATTCTATTATACATTGTTGGTGGGACTGTAAATAGGCACAGACGTTTTGAAAAACAATTAATTTTTATCTGGTGAAGTTGAATTTTCATAAACTCCACAACCAAGAAATTACTCCTTGAGAATGTACATATGTGCGTAAGTGTGTGTCCAAGGAGACATGCATCAAGAGACACCTACCAGAATATTTTCAGCAATATTTTAGTTGTTTTTAATGTGAAAACAACTCCAACTCCAATGCCCACTGGCAGGAAAATAGATAAATGACTTGTGATTTATTTGCACAAAAAATATCTTAGACATACCAGCAAAAGTGAATATACTATACCCATATTACAGTTTGGATGAAACTTAGAAACATTTATATTGAAAAAAAGTTTCAGAAGATTGCATACAGCATGACACTTTTTATAAATTTCAAAAAAATTTGAAACATGGTATGTGTGTGTTGAAAATCAAAGAAACAATAAGTACAAATTTTACAATAGTGTTACTAGATAAAAAAAGGAAATTGATACTTAAATATAATTTTTGCTGATATATTCTTGGGTTGGGTTGTAAGCGTGTGTGAGAGAGAGAGAGGGAAAGATAGGAAGAGGGAAGGAGAGAGAGAGGGAAAGAGGTTGTGCAAGGACTAATGAAGACATTGTAATGAGTCAAGATTATAGATAAACCAGTTTTGGGCAACTGGTATTAATTATGAGGAGGAGGTGGAGGAACAAGAAAAGACACCTAAGCAACATGGGAGAGATCAAGAAAGGCTTTCCAGAATCAAGTACACCTAAGCTGAGCATTGAAGAACACCCAGGATTTATCCAGATAAAAGAGGCATATAAGGGCTTTTCAGAAAAAAAAAATTAACATTGAAAGACAAAAGGCGAGAAAGTTGGGGAATACAGGTTGCTAAGGATAACTGTTGAGCAGAAAGGGAACTGGGTCACTATGAGAAAAAACACTAAAGAAACATGCAGACCCTGAGCCACATGCAATAGCTCAATCATAGGGGTGGGGTAGGGAATAGGAAAGTGACTAGGTCAGCTTCTCCCAATTCTCATTCTGTCTAGCCAGTGAGACTCTAACAAAGCCACTACTCCACCCTCCAATCCCAACTTCAGGTTACAAGACTCTAGGGGCAATTCTGTCTGCATTGTCCCATCTATTTGAATATCCCCCATATTTCATGTAATATGTGTGTAACAACTTTATGAGAAAGGCAAAGAACTGTATACGTGCAAGTTAATATAATACTGACTCAGTCCATCAAATCTTTGGGAGGAAATGTTGAACTCCAGATGAGGACTGCAGAACATCACTCTAAAATTCCACTTCTGTGAGATGTGAGGGTTGCAGAGACAATTAGATAGGTGGGAGTATATGCAGTTAATTTCCTCTGGGGTCTAGGCAAATGAGGAAGATCAGTAACTCCACTGCAATGAGTCAGATGATCTGTGTCCAAGGAGCTGTCAGGTAGATAGCAGAGAGCAGCTGATGACCAGATCTGAGATCTTGCCATGGCTGGAGGCCACCTCATAATTCACCTGTGGTCTGAATCCCAATTCTGCCACATCCAAGCTGTATGATCATAGGCAATGTGCTCAGTCTCTCTGGAGCTCAGGTGCCTCATCTGAATAATGGGAACATGAGTGCCCTCCTTTGAGGGGTGTTGTGAGGGTTCAGTGAGTTAATGCACAATCCCCAAGGTCCCATGGATGGCACCTGATAAATGTGAGTTTTATCTTGAGTTGCTCCAAAAAGTAAGCCTTCAATTCTGTCTTGCTTCTAAGGCCTGGGACATTGTTATCTACTCTTAATGTGTGCACATATGCTTTGCCATGAACATCCTCCTCTATTGCAAGAATAATTCCACTGCAATTGACACTCATTGTGGCTCCCAAGCTTTTGGGACACACACCTGCCCCCTGCTGCCACATATATAATCAGTCTTCTTCTCACTTCTTCTTGCCCTACAAAAATCAAAATCTCCTTTTCTTTTCTTGGTCTTCCCCACAATCAGAAGGTGTGCCCCAACCCAGAGGTAGGATGGCTGTGGGAGGGAGGATGGGCTGGCTTCTCCAGGCCAACACCTCCTCCTGTTTCCAGCCCCAGGAGTCTTGTTCCCTCATGGATTGGAAGGAGGGGCTTGACCCTATCTGTCCTTACCCTGGTGCTCTCTCTGCAGGTGTTTGACCCTACCTGTTTTGCACCAGGTTCTGATCTACTCAGCCATGTTTCCTGCCCTTCTCAAGAAGATCAAGGTGAGGGGTTCTGTACTTGTGAGGGGCTAGGAGCATCTGTGTATGCATACTCCCATGTCTGTGACTTCCTACTTTTACATGTGTGTCTGCAGTTATGCCCTTGTATGTCAGTGTGTTAGGAAGGAGGCATTTGTCTATATGTACAAATGAAAGCTGGCAATTCATGCACAACACAGACAATTTAACCACTGGTTTCCTCTCAAATGCAGTTGAGTGTCCTTACTTTTATGACATTTGTCAATGTTGGACTATGTAGACAGTGGGACTATAGTATATAAATCCCACTTCAAATAAAGAAGATTCCAACTGGAAAAGTTGTCATGGTGATAGGAATAATAATATGCAGTCAAACTTTTGGTGGGATAGGCTGCAAAAGCAGAGAGGCACACGTTGTTCAGAAACTGTGCAATCAGTGACCTTCCATTTTCCCACCAACATGACAGTGCCAGTGGTTCTTCTAAACATCAGTTACTCTGGTGTTTTCCTCACTTCAGGAATACAAGTTCTCAAAGCTAAAATTTTTTCATGAAAATTAAATGTTGGATTCCTTTTCTTAATTATCAATATTATTCAAAGGTGTGCAGTTTCTTTTCTCTTCCCACAGCACAGACCAGGCCCCAAATGTTGTACTTCACTCATCTGCCACTCATTGTATCTGTGATATTTGCATGTGTTTGGAATTACACCTGCCTTCCTGTCCTGACTGTTCAGCTCCTATTCATTAACGGTGCACACCAAAGTGTTTCACCTTGAGCTGGACAATTACATCCCAGAAGGGCTGCTGTTGGAAAATCTGCAAAAGTTACAGAAATCCTCCTGTGAAATAGTAATTCTGAAATCTTGGTACTTGGTGACCAGTAACAAGCTTTTTATGAATTCATAAGTCTGTGAATTCTTCAAATGGTGAATCAACTTTCACAGAATAGGCTTTAAACAAATTGTTCTTCCACAGGTTGATTGGCTCTAGCCTTTGGTTTCTCCCAGGACTGTCCTTCCTCATACACACATGGCTGCAAGTCATGTGGCTGCCACTAGAAGGCAGGAGAGCACTAGACAGCTCAATTTCTAGGTCAGAACTCACCTTTACTTCTATTATTTTTTCAATTTTAATTTGCTTTTACAATTCAATTAACTTCATTCAAGGATAAATGTATTTCTTAAGACTGTCTCCATGAGCCAAGTTCTGTGCCAAAAGATGGGAAAGACACCGTCCCTGCCTCCAGGTGTTCAAAGTGAAGAAACAAATTCCTCTACTGAAGACATACTTCATTCATTTATTCTGTCTTTCACTCACTCATTGACTCATGGAGTGGATTCTGAAATCCTCCTGCAGCTCAAGAATCTCCTCTATCCCTTGTTGGGACAACAGCAAGCTCTGGGAACCTCTTCCTGCCATCCTGTCTGCCTATCACACCCTGCCATTCCCTGCCTATCTTACTCATTCCTGTTTCCCGTCTGTGCACCTGCCATTCTACCTGAGCTCCTCCCTGTGGTCCATTGCCTGGCTGCCCTTTTTTAATTTTTTATTTATTTTCTGTCTTCTTGTTTTTCCCTGTAATGGTTTCATTTAGATGCTGTAGTAATTTACTATAGCCTCAGGGATGAAAAACACCACAAATTTCTTGTCTTAGGATTCGGGAGTCGTAAATGAAATGGGTTTCACAGGGCCACAACCGAAGTGTTGACAGGGCCACGCTACCTCCTGGGATCTAGGAGAGAATCCCAGTCTTTGTCTTTCCAGCATCTAGAGCTGCCTTATTACATCCCTTAGCTCATGGAGCCATTCTCTCTACACAAATCCAGCAGCACCTTCAAACTCTCTACACAAATCCAGCAGTACCTTCAAATATCTCTTTGCTTCTGTCTTCACATTACCTTATCTCTTAGGAGGACATTTGTGATTATATGGCTAACTCAGGTAAAACAGGACATAGTCACACCTTGCAGGGATTAGACCATGGACATCTCAGGAGCCATCATTCATCCTAGTCGGTCCCTATGTGACTGACATGGATCCTTCTTTGAGTCTCCCTTCTGTCTGTTTACTGTCTACCCATTTGGTGACATGGTGAACACTGTGGCTAAGGTTTCCACATGTCAACCTTAGGTGGGCAGTGAGCTCTAGGTTTTATCAGGGCTTTGCAGGAGTCAGCAGGTTCCCATGGCCAATCTCCCAGGGCTGTGGCCTTCTTTGAAGAGGAGAAGCATCACTAGCAGGAAGGATGTGTCCACTGCTGGTCCTCCTGCAGAGAAACATAGGAACACCCCATGTCCCAGGTCTAGAATTCTCCTCTCTTGCCCTCCTGCAGTGTCAGGTGCCCACTGGAGCTCACTAATTGCCTTAGACCTTGAATCCTAGAGGTATTAGTAGGCACTAGCCTGCTGCTACAAAGTTTTTGGGAAAGAAATTCAGACTCATCAGGTGGGCCCAGCTCAGGTTCCCTCTAAACACCTTCATTGTGACTCACACCTCACCCTGCCTCAAGGCCAGATTCAAGCACATCCTTTCCAGAAAACTCCCCTCTAAGGCCATTCTGCCTCCTTCCCCAGACAAAACTCATACACCCAGAGCACCAGGTGACAGTGGCATCTCCTGGTTTCTCTACTGCATGCCTCTGTACCTGGAGCACCAGCAACATTGCCGGGAGGAGGTCTGTCAGATCCTGGAGGACAGGGACTCCTTCCAGTGGTGAGTGAAGCTGCGGGGAGCGTAGGCTGTCCTGTTCAGCTCTGGGGAAAGGCTGTGCCCATGTTGTCTGGTGTCATCCCTGATGACACAGGGCCATCCTGGAAACAGAGATGAGGACAGCAACAGCTGTCCTATTACCTCCAGTGTAAAAGGATTTACCCCTGAGCCCATTCTCCCACAACAGAGCCTTTTCAGATGTCAGTAATGTAGAGAAGGCCATGAACAGATGGCTGACTTCTTGTGTGTTGACTCTGATGGTAGAATCTGACCACCCTTCTTTCCTCCTGGACAGAGCAGGGAATGCTGGCAGACAAAGAGGTGGAAACTAAGGATGAAGAGAGTTGGCAAAGCCAAAGGAACTTATCCCTTCCCACCTGCTTTCACGTGGTCATGTGCAGCCTCCCAACCCCTCTGGAGAAGAAGAAAAGGTTTTTTTTCCAAACTCCATCACTCAGAAACTTCGAAGTTTTTTGTCATTTGGTTCACATTGAACTTGTTGCCACAATACCACTGATACTGAAATTTCTTTGCAGCAGGCTATCTTGAAACCTCCCACAGCTCTGCCCTCACATCCCTGTCTCCCTGCCTTCTCCCCTCTCATCAGTACCTGAAATAGTCACCTGATCAGGGTGCAGAAAACGCTTAGTTGGTGGGAGGAAATTTAGATTCATTAGAAGGAGATACACAAAATTTCAGGGTCTACGATTTCCTGGGTGAAGTATCCATTACTTGTTTGTATGGGTTTGAGGTTGGAAGCCTTCCAGAATGTCCATTTAATTTTTCAGGTGCTGTCAGGGATGTGGGTGGGAATGGGAGGGGGTGGAGCCAATTTGCTGCCCTTGAGAGTTTTTAGAGAGATTAAGTCACATAACAAAAAAGCTAGAGAAAAGTAAAGAATGATTGACCCCATGTTGCAAGCAGAGAAATTACAGGAGGTGTGGCTTAAGCTTTCTGAGGAGAGGCTAAAGTCAGGTGAAGGGAAAAAGACCTGGACATTCTAGGTTGGATAACAATGTGAACAGAGCCATCACTGATGGCTCCAGACAGGGAGTTAAAATTTTCATTTTATTTTTACTTCATTCCATCTAGAACTTGAAGCAACTTAACTGATATGTATGCAATGAAACCGTAAGCCAATCATGAAAAATTAGGGCTGAGGGGGGAAACCTAGGGGCTATGGAATAAGGTATTTCTAGTAGTTATTGCTATTTCTCACACTCCCACACTTCACAGATCCCTTGTCCTGCCTGTTCCAGGGGGAAGACACACCCAGCAGAAGGCACCTGAGCCCCACATCCCTGAATTACTGACTGAGAGGAAGAAGAAACAGAAGGATCCTGTCACCTAGCACAAGGACAGGAAGGGGGACCGCTCACCACTGCACTGGAAGAAAAAGTCACATACATTTGGGGCCTTCAAATCTGCAGAATGAGAGAAGATCGATTTAAGCAGGGACTGTGGGATTCCCAGAGTAGACTTATTAATTAACAGGATGTGAATATCAGCTGCCCAGACTTAGGGTGCAGACCCAGACTTAGGGTGCAGGCCAGGACTCCTCCCCACATGGTGCCATGAAACCTTTGCTTTTGGTAGGTCTAACCCTCTCCTGAGAATGCTCACCCCTTCGGCTGTCCACGGCTTTGGCATAGTCAGGCTCATAGATGCTCAGGAAGCAAAGAAACTCTCCAAACCAGAGTGGGTGGGTGTAGTGAACTCATGGGCCCAGGACATCACCTTGTCCATACTCCCTGTCTGCTGGATCTGTAATAATGACAGAAGGCCAGGCCACTCAGGAACCCAGCATTACCAGCCATACCCTGAGTCTCTCAGTCTGCACAGGAAGGCCCTGGGAGCATCAGTCTCTACTCTTACACACCACTGCCTACCTGTTACCCAGTCCTATCCATTCCCAGTTCAGTCATCTCTCCAGCTTTGGTTTCAGTGTCCTAAGTCTAAATAACTTTTCTATTGTACTTCAATTGACTCAACAACCCCAAACAGGCCAACCTGTAGCCCTCTGGTGTATGCCACCAACCTTCTATCTACATTGCCACAAGAAAGAAATTTCTTTTCAGCATTAAACATGTTCATTAGAAAGATAATACGAATTTGTTGTGCAATTAAAAAACACCTTAATTCCACATCTGTTAAGTCATTCCACACATTTTTGTTGAGGACCTACTAAAATGCAAGGCACTATTTACATATCTCAAGAGAATGAGATAGACATTAGCCTGACCTTTTAGTCTATGGGGAACAATGATAAGAAGTAGTTAAGTAAAATGATTCAGACAACAGTAAGTGCTAAGGAGGAAATAAGCACTGTTTTACAAGAGACACTAACAGGGAAGACTGCTGGAATAATAGTAATGCAGATAGCCTCTTGTTGGAGATGACTTTTAAGGTAAAACCCAAAAGATGAGGAGGAGCTGGTCATATGAAGAGTAAGAAAAGAGCATTCCAGATCGAGGCAACAGCAAGTACAGAGGCTCTAGGGTGGGAAACAATGTAATGTATTCCAGGAGCTGCCTCATGGTAGGAGAGTGGCCTGGCAGGACATTGGAGAGATCAGTCAGAGGGTGGTGTGTGCTATGACACTTTGACAGGGTTATTCTAAGGATAAATGTAGATGATATATGAAAGCACTTGGCACCATGTCAACATATAGTAAATATTATACAAATAAATGATAGTCAAATTGTAGGAAATCTGGAGTGAGAAATTTGAGGTGATGGTCTTAACTCTAACACTTACTTGCTTTGCAACCTTGATAAAGTCAACCAACTTCACTGGGGCTCAATTTTCTGCCTGTAAAATAAGATTAATACCACTTGGTAGAGAGAAAAGTAGTTGCGATCATGCTTTGGAAAAGTATATGCATTATGCAAATGTTAAGGAGACATTCCTTGGAAGTTTAGCTGCAGAACAGCATTGTGCAGGGTCCTGAGTACTTTCTCAAAATTGTCTGTATATTTTATTTCAGGCAGGAGGTAGTGATGCAGAACATCCCCAGCCGAAAATAAATACAATAGTTTTGTGTGATCCCTTAGATGGAAAAAAAACACAACCAAATATTTAGGTTTAAAAGGTTTTTCCTTGGTAGACAGAGTCTTTCTGGAAGAGCAAAAATAAACATGATAAGTTGCATCAGCATCAAACCCAAGTTTATCAAACATAAAAATCAAGTGGTTCCTGGGGCCACGGGGCCACTGGCCCACAGGACTGATGCTTCAAGAGGCTGCTGTGGGGATTGCCACCACACCATCTCCTGTGCCTTTTTGTTGCCTATAAGCTGAACCAGAAAAAAATCTAGGAATAAAAATAGTAATGTGCTTCTAAAATATGACAGCCAAAACTGTCTCTAGTCTGTTTATTGTGGTGACTTATGCAGTCCAAGGTTTTCCTTGGTCCCTCCTTCCTTCATTCATTAGTCAGTGTTCATCAGGTCTCATGAGTGGACACAGTCCTCTGGTCCAGGCTATGGTCCAGGCTATGGGAAGCATGAGGACATAGAACACCTAGTTGCCACTTTCATGGAGACCTTGATCAGAGTGGCAGGATATCAAATGAGTGAAAAAGATATTTACTAGTTAATAAATAAGAACCAAGGCAAGCAAAACTTTCTAAGAGGTAAGCTGACAATCGACAGACAGTTATACACTGTGCTTTGATCACTTTGCTATAAACTTCTCTCATATTATTAAAAATTCCCTATGAATACTACTTCAGTGACTGCCACATCTAGCCACATGGTTTACCCAACCCTTTCCCACAAAATCTGCCCTGGATAGTAAGGCTTGCATTTACACCACTATGTGGAGTTCATGAAATACTCATCTGCTACATGGAAACACTGGATAAAGCACATCAAACATGACATGCATCCTGGGAAGTTTGGCGACCGCTAGTGTGGTCTGATATCTCAACCCCCAAATCATCTGTTTATGTTAACGGTTCACAGCAAATCTCTGAAGTCAGGCTGCCTGGCTGTGAATATTGACTCCACCTCTTGCCAACTGGGTGTCCTTGGGCAGGCAGCTGACCTCTCTGTGCCCTTCTTTGCTCACCTGGAGTGGTGGGATTTAAAAAAAGTATTTTATGGAATTGTTATAGGGGAAAGCATAAATCCTTTGCTCAGTGCCAAGAACATGGTAAGTGCTCAGTAAATGTTAGCTATCACCAAGCATTATGAGCCCACCTATGTAGAAGAAACAGGGGACTGAGACTGAGAAAGAGTTACAAACAAAATTTACACCCAGACTTTCTGACTCCAAAGTCCATTGCTGCCCCTCATGCTGATGGTGAAAAGCCAGTGCTGAGCCAACTAAGAGGCAGTCAAGGTTCAGGGGTTGGAACTAGAGGGTTGGAACCAGAGGGGTGGAAACCAGAAGGGTGGTAAATAACCACAGAATTGGAGGAAGTTTAGGAGAAACGGGTGTAAAAGGTTACATATCTGGGCCCTTCCATCTGTACAGGAGCCCAGGATTTAGGGGAAAAAGTGAACAACTTGTGTTGTGTGAGGAGTCACCTGTCACAAGGTAGGGCAGGGGAGGAAGGTGTTGGGAGTAAGAGTGTAAATAGGTGAAGGAGCAGGTCAGGAGGAAATGGGGCCCTCTGGGAGGCTGGCTGCCAAGGAATTTTTCCAAATATATTTTGTTTTAGTACCCCAATTGTGGGCCTTGGATTTCTTATTGAGGGAGAGAATTGTAAGTGAGGAAAACAGGTTAACTTGCCCCCACACCTTTCTCTTGACAGATGTCTCCCTGACAGTTTCAGTGCCCAACCTCCTCTCTGACACTCTCCAACTTCTGATGAACTCCTTTTTATCCATGAAGACCTTATTCTCTTCCTTTAGTTTTCTCCTGCTCTGGGTAGATCCAGATCACCACTCATTCCTCCAGTAAAGGTCTTATCATATTTTATTGTACTGTTTTCTGACCTTACATACTAGGCTGTGTACTCTACAAAATATTTGTTCAGTCACTGAATGAGTGAATAAAAGAGTGAGCATTCCTATGATGTTCTTGGGAAAAAGATTATTTTTCCACCTACAAAAGGAGAAACTGAGGCTGAAAGAGTTTCAGTTGCTGACTTCATGTGCAGTGGGCCAGACCTGGGGCTGAACCTCCTGAGTGCAAGTTCAGTGCTCTGCTGACCAGCACATTCACCTTGTGTTGTAACTGAATGGTGGACTGGGAAAAGTACTGGGGAAAACTTCCAATGCAGGTCAGCAGGTAATTTTGGAGAGAACAGAGAAGTATTCTAACCCCAACTCAAACTCTCAATAGCCACTTACCTATCTGTATTTTGTTCACATCTCTGAAATGAAAATGGTAATGAAACAATCACACCTACAGAACATTTGGTACACTAACTGTGACATCTAGAACTCAGGGTTCGTGTGTGTTTTTCCTGCAGCTCTGTCCTGAAACCCAGCATACTGGCTGGCACATAATAGATACTGTTTACATGTTTGTTAGGAAACTGATGAGAGGAAAGTTAAAATGTTTACAACCATTGTCACTGTCAGCTAAAAAAGCTTTTCTTCCTATTCCCCAAGGTGGAGCTAACACAGTTAATCAGCTCTGGTAGCTAAACTCTAATCTCTGCCCTTAGTCTCTACCCTCTGGACAGATAGGAAGGACAATACTTCCAGACTGGCCTGATGTGGTCAGAGACAGTCAGCCATCCAGAAGTCACTGCACCATGAGTGTGTCTGTGCTGAGCCCCACCAGAGCCCTGGGCAGCATCTCTGGGCTCCTGCAGTTGGCCTCCCTGCTCTGTCTGGTTCTGCTGCTGCTCAAGGCAACCCAGCTCTACCTGTGCAGAAAGTGGCTGCTCAAAGCCCTCCAGCAGTTCCTGTGTACTCCTTCCCACTGGCTTTTTGGGCAACAGCAAGAGGTAAAATCAAGCAAGACAGAGGAGTGGGAAGGCCAGGAGGGCAGGGGATCTCCAAGCTCGGTCATGGTCAGCAAGTCTGTGAGACAAAGTCTTGTTGTATGAGAAGCACGTGGTCATGGGGACAAAACACAGTTTACCCCTCAGGTGATGGCTCCTCATCCCATGTGCTGGTGTGCTCAGTCTGTCAGATCCCCCTTCCTTAGGTAGCTCTGTAGGCTATTTTGGCAGCCTAGCTCTTTGAGGACAATGGCTGTTTCTGAATCTCTCTGCTACAGGGTCACAGAACTGAGCTTCTAGACGCTTCCCTGCCTGTGTCCACTCATTTTCATCTGATGCTCGTGTCCCCGGCCAGCAGTGACCACAGAACGCTGCGGATGGCTCGACGATAAACACGCGAGAAAAAACACACATGCACAGAGACAGACTAGTTTCTGTGGGGAAGTAGGGATGAAATGGCCACCCCCCCTAGTGGGGAGCGCACCAATTTACCGTGCATACCTGATTTTATTGGGCTCATTCTGCATAATAATTCAGGTAAAGTACAGTACTCATTAGGGGGAAGTAAGGAACTATAGAAAACAAAGAACTCTGCCGGTCTATTGAGTTGGGTCAAAGAGCTGTAAGACTGAGGAACAAAATAACTTCCTCCTAAGACCCTTCTCATTCAACTGAGAGCATTCTAAACAAAGAAGGTTTCACAGTAATTTACATGTTCTTTCTTAGGCCTGATCACCCCGGGGAATCCGCACTTCTCAGTACAGAGTTGTACCACTCTGTCATTGTTTCAGGCTTAGGTGGAGCAAGGGAACTAAGGCAACTGGGAGACAAGGAGGTTTTTACCCAGATGCTGAGAACTCAGGCTATGTCAAAGCCGAGGAGCGAGGGTCCATCACCCCCTTTTGCTGCAGCCCCCCAAGTCCTTCTTTTGGGGGGCCTCCCAAAGTGATCATGCCTGTCTTAGGTCATTCCCTCCGTGGGGAATCTTACCCGTCTTTGGCTAACTGACCAAGCTTTTTGGGGTTCAGTCATGAATAAAGCAGCAGAAGCAGCATTCCTGCCAGGAAGATAAGCTTTTGTCTCCTTGCTGGCTTACAGTTCCAAGGGCGTTCCCTTAGCCTTAGCCTAGGCGGGGGTTTCAGCTTCTGATACCAGTCAGGGCGGTTCCCAACATTCATCCTCTCTGCCTGGCCCTAAGCTTCCTGGGAGAAAAACATGGGTTTCATGGATCCCTCCCTGTAGTGCTTCAGAGTCTGAGTGCAAGATCCTGTGTTACTGCTCAGATTCCACACTCATGAACTCAGCCCTGGATGTAATAGACACAACATTAAGAGCATAGATAATAGTAAATGTAATAAAGTAGTTTAAGTTTATTTAGAGTTTTTTTTAAATTACTTATTCAATCTTTTATTTTAATAGTATTTTTGTATTTCTCTTCTTTCTGTATAGTCTGTCTGCTTTGCTAGGCTGGTTATATTGTATTATTTGACAGGTTTCCCCTGATATCTCTCTCATAGTGTAATGCTAATTTACTGTCCCTTACTTCACTTGTGTTCCATTAGCACACTACTCAAGGTCCTATACTCCCTATTCTTGTTATCCAGATCACATTGATTCTGTCATATGATTGTTGCTCTAATATTATTGTAAATAATAGCTGTTCCATACAATTGTAAATACTTCACAACACCCCTCCCAGAACCTAGCCCATTTCAAAGTTTCCTGAACTCTAATACTGTAGTGGTTAACTATATTCTCTCACACACTACACCTATTTACTATCTTTTACTCTCACTTTACCTTAGAACCTGACTTCCCACAACCTCACTGCTTTCTAGATCCAACTCACAATCCTTTCTTCCCCAACAAGAGTCTTATCTTCTTTCCATCCTTTCTAAAAATCAGCTAGCTGGGTGGAAGATCACGGTTAACACTATACATAGTCAAAAGTTCGCCGATCTCTTCTCTACTGGCTGCTACTGTAAATATCATAGAATGCTATCTTGCTGTCTTAAACCATTTTGCCTCCCCCTCCAACTGATCACAAAAAAGAATAGGTGGAAGAGGTGAACACCAGGATACCCAATGGAAGAGGAAACCCAACAACAAAGGAACCATTAAGAGATAACAACAGAAGAAGGTGAAGGAGGGAGTGGTAACCACACAAACCTCAATCCAGGACATATCTGGAAATACAACTAAACAGTAGAGATAGTACCCAATACAAACAACTGAACAAGAGCAAGAGAGAATCCTTAAAACCTTTTACACACAGAAGGACCAGCTTCAACATAACCTGCCCTCACCAGAACCACAAAATACAAGAGGTGGTGGACAGAGTGACCCTCATTTAACCAGCTGGTGGGAAGGACCCACCAGAGAAAGACCCAACAACAATCAAAACCCAAAGATATACAGAGAGCCAACATAAACAATGGCCCAAGACCAGTGAGGTCAGGAGATCAAGGAGACTGCACCACTGAATCTCACAGGTATTCTACCAAAGAAGTTTACACCATAAATCAAGGGAGCCAGAACAGACAAATTTAAGAAGCTGAGGCTAACAAGAAGAGTCTCACAAACAATGGGAACACAAAGAAACAATTGCCAAATTCAAGGAAAGGAGGAAGGCTCAGAAAGAATGCTAAATGAAATACAGCAAGTCAACTATCAGATATTGAGTTCAAAGCAATGATTATCAAGAAGCTCAATGAGCTCACAGTGAGCTACCAGAAACTACAGGGAAGCTACAACGAACTCACTGCATACTATATGAACATAAAAAAGGAAACAGAAACTATCAACAAAGACCAAGAGGAAATGAAGAATACAATTTCTGAACTGAAGAAGACAGTAGAAGGAATGAAAAGCAGGATAGATGAAGCAAAAGACTGGATCAGTGAGCTAGAGGACAAAGTAGAAAAAAACACCCAGAAAGAGCAAGAAAAGGAAAAAGGGCTCAGAAAGAATGAAGAGGAATTAAGAGAAATGCAAGACAATATGAAACATAATAATATACATATAATAGGAATACCAGAAGGAGAAGAAGAGGAGCAAGGGATAGAAAATCTATTTGAAAAAGTAATGATGGAAAACTTCCCTAATGTGGTGAGAGAAAAATTCACACAAATCCAGGAAACACAGAGAGTCCCAATCAAGAGGAACCCAAAGAGGCCCACCTCAAGACACATCATAATAAAAATGGCAAAATTCCAAGACAAAGAGAGAATCTTAAAAGAAGCAAGGGAGAAACAGGAAGTAACATACAAGGGAGCTCCAATAAGGTTAGCAGCTCATTACTCAATAGAAATGCTCCAAGCCAGAAGAGAATGGCAAGAAATATTCCAAGTAATGAGAACCAGAGGCCTGCAACCAAGGCTACTTTACCCAGCAAGGCTCTCAATCAAGATAGAAGGCCAAATAAGAAGCTTCCCAGACAAAAGAAGTCTAAAAGAATACCCCTCCACCAAACCAGCTCTGCAAGAGATGTTAAAGGGACTGCTTTAAGGAAAGGAAGGAAGAGAGAGCGAGAGAGAAAGAGAGGGAAGAATACAAGTATGAAATGGCAATGAATAAGTACCTATCATAATAACCTTAAATGTAAATGGATTAAATGCTCCAATCAAAAGACATAGAATAGCTGAATGAATAAGGAAATATGAACCACACTTATGCTGCCTTCAAAAGACCCACCTCAGAACAAAAGACCTACACAGGCTGAAAGCGAAGGGCTGGAAACAAATTTCCCAAGCAAATGGACAGTGAAAAAAAGGTGGGGTAGCAATACTCATATGAGACAAAATAGACTTCAAAAAAAATGGCCACAAAGAGAGACCCAGAAGGTCACTTCATACTACTCAAGGGAAGAATCCACCAAGAAAACATAAACATTGTAAATATATACACACCCAACATAGGAGCACCCAAATACATAAAAAAAAAATCTTAGAAGACTTCAAGTAAGATATGGACAGCAACACAATTATAGTAGGAGATTTTAACACCCCACTGTCAAAAATGGACAGATCTTCCAAACAAAATATCAACAAAGATACTGTGGCATTGAACAATACCCTAGATGAAATGAGCTTAACTGACATATATAGAGCCCTTCATCCCAAAGAAGCTATATACACATTCTTTACAAAAGCACATGGAACACTTTCAAAGATAGATGACAAGATAGGACACAAAGCAAGCCTCAAAAATTCAAGAGAATTGAAATCATACCAAGCATTTTCTCTGACCACAGGGGACTGAAACTAAAAACCAACTCCAAGGGAAAAACCCCGAAACACTCAAAATCATGGAGATCGAATAACATGCTATTAAACAATGAATGGGTCAAGAATGAAATTAGGGAAGAAATCAAACAGTTCCTGGAAACAAATGAAAATGAACTCACAACAACCCAAAACCATATGGGACACAGCAAAGGCAGTCCTGAGAGGGAAGTTCATAGCGATACAGGTCTACCTAAAAAGATAGAGACATTTCAAACAAACAACCTAACACTATGCCTATAAGAACTCGAGGAACAACAACAAACACACCCCAGAGCAAGTAGAAAGAAGGAAATAACTAAGATCAGAGCAGAATTAAATGACATAGAGACTAAAAGCACAATTCTAAGGATCAATGAATCCAGAAGCTGGTTCTTTGAGAGGATAAACAAAATTGACAAGCCTTCAAGCAGGCTCATCAAGAAAAAAAGAGAAAGGATCCAAATAAACACAATCAAAAATGAAAGAGGAGAGATTAAAACTGACACCATGGAGATACAAAGCATTGTAAAAAATTACTATGAAGAACTGTATGCTAAGAAATTTGAAAACCTAGGTAAAATGGTCAAATTTCTACAAAAATATAATCTTCCAAAACTCAATAAAGAAAAAGCAGAAAGCCTGAACAGACCAATAGCAGCAGATGTAACTGAAGCAGTGATCCAAAAACTCCCAACACACAAAAGTTCGGGTCCAGATGGTTTCACAGGAGAATTCTACAAAACCTTTAAGGAAGAGCTAAATCCTATCTTTCACAGACTATTCAAAAAAAAAAATCCAGAATGACAGAAGACTTCCAAACTCTTTTTACGAATCAATATCATCCTAATCCCATAACCAGATAAAGACACAACAAAGAAAGAAAACTTCAGGCCAATATCACTGATGAATATAGATGCTAAAATCCTCAACAAAATATTGGCAAACCACATCCAACAATACATTAAAAAGATCATACACCATGACCAAGTGGGACTCATCCCAGGGATGCAAGGATGGTTCAATATTCATAAATCAGTAAATGTAATACATCACATAAACAAAAGAAATACAAAAATCACATGATCATATCAATAGATGCAGAAAAAGCATTTGATAAGGTACGGCACCTGTTTATGATAAAAACACTCAGCAAAGTGGGAATAGAGGTAGCATTCCTCAACATAATAAAGGCCAATATGAAAGACCTACAGGCAACATCACACTCAATGGGCAAAATCTAAAATCTTTTCCACTAAGATCAGGAATAAGACAAGGCTGTCCACTTTCACCACTTCTATTCAATATAGTATCGGAAGTTCTAGCCACGGTGATGAGACAAGAAAAAGAAATAAAAGGCATCCAAATTGGAAAGGAGGAAACAAAACTGTCACTGTTTGCAGATGACATCATAGTGTACATAGAATATCCTACAGACTCGGCCAAAAAACTGCTTGACCTAATAAATGAATTTGGCAAAACAGTGGAATACAAAGTCAATATTCATAAATCAAAGGCATTTCTGTACACCAACAATGAAACACCAGAAGCATAAATCAAGAAAAAAAATCCCATTTGATATAGCAAAAAAGCCCCAAAACAAAACAAAAAAACACACAACAACCTAGAAATAAATCTAACCAAGGAGGCCAAAGACCTGTATGCAGAAAACTGCACAACACTGAAGAAAGAAATCAAGAAAGACACAAACAAATGGAAACATATACTGTGTTCATGGATCAGAAGAATTAACATCATCAAAATGTCCATACTACCCAAAGCAATTTACACATTCAATACAATACCTATTAAAGTACCAATGGGATATTTCACAGACATAGAACAAACACTTCAAAAATTTACATGGAACAATAAATGACCCCAAATAGCTGCTGCAATTTTGAGAAAAAAAAAGAGCAAAATAGGAGGGATCACAATACCTGATACCAAACTGTATTACAAGGCCACTGTAATCAGAACAGCTTGGTACTGGCATAAAAACAGACACATGGACCAATGGAACAGAATACAGAGCTCAGAAATAAACCCAAGTCTCTATGGTCAATTAATATTTGACAAAGGGGGCAGCAACATAAAATGGGGTAAAAATAGCCTCTTCAACAAATGGTGTTGGGAGAACTGCACAGCTACTTGCAAAAAAAAAATGAAACTTGAGCACCAACTTACACCTTACACGTAAATAAATTTAAGGTGGATAAAAAATTTAAATATAAGCCTCGATACTATTAAAGTCCTAGAGAAGAACATAGGCAGGAATATCTCAGATATTTCACACATCAATATTTTTACTGATATGTCCCCCAGAGCAAGGGACATAAAGGAAAGAATAAACAAATGGGATCTCATCAAAATAAAAAGCTTCTGCACAGCTAAAGAAAACAGTATCAAAATTAAAAGAGAACCAACTGTATGGGAAAACATATTTGCCAATGATACCTCAGACAAGGGTTTAATCTCCAAAATACATAAAGAACTTACAAGACTGCACTCTAAGAAGACAAGGAATCCAATTAAAAAGTGGGCAAAGGACTTGAACAGACACTTCACCAAGGAGGGCACACAGAATATCCCAAGACACATGAAAAGATGTTCAATATCACTAGCTATCAGAGATGCAAATTAAAACCACAGTGAGATACCACTTCACACCAGTCTGAATGGCCTTCATAAACAAAGCAACAAACAAGTGTTGGAGAGGTTGTGGAGAAAAGGGGACCCTAGTGCACTGTTGGTGGGACTGCAGACTGGTACAACCACTATGGAAAGCAGTATGGAACTTCCTCAGAAAGCTAAAAATGGATCTGCCTTTCGACCCTGCAATTCCACTGCTGGGTCTATGTCCTAAGAGCACTAAAACACCAATACAAAAGAACCTTTGCACCCTGATGTTCATAGCAGCACAATTTACAATATCTAGGTGCTGGAAGCAACCTAGATGCCCATCAGTAAATGAATGGATCAAAAAACTATGGTACATTTACACAATGGAATTCTATGCAGCAGAAAGAAAGAAGAAGCTCCTACCCTTTGCAAGAGCTTGGATGGAGCTGGAAAGCATTATGCTAAGCGAAACAAGCCAGGCAGTGAAAGACAAATACCATATGATCTCACATATAACAGGAACATAATCAATAAAACAAAGAAACAAGCAAAATGTAACCAAAGCCACTGAAATAAAGCACCGGCTGACAGTGTTCAGAGGGGAGAGGGGAGGGAATTTCAGGGGCAAAGGGGAAGGGTTTACAGGAACAAGTATAAAGGACACATGAACAAAAACTAGGGGTGGGTGAAAGTGGCGGGGAGGTGGGGATGGCTGGGTGGATGGAGTAGGAAGGGAGTAAAAGATAGAAAATTGTACTTGAAAAATAATTAAAATAAAATTATTTTTCAAAAAATTTACTTATTCAGCAGTGAAGTAGGGTCCAACAGACTCGGCCCCCTAAGCTGCTCTCCCCCACTCCCAACCTTCTTTATAGGAATTGTCCAAAATTCATTCATTCATTCACTTATTTATGCTAAGATAGGCACAGGCACGAACAATAACCCATCTCTGTTATCACTTCCTATTCTCCTCCCTGTCACTGGCTCCCACTCCTCAGGCACCTATCCCAGTCTCTGGACCAGATTTTATTTGTCAGGTTAATGCTTAAGACAGAATTAAATGGTGATGATTTCTCTGGACCAAGTACTGGCCCCTTGAATGCCCCATTTTGTGCCACTCCTTACTTCAGCTCTTTCTTCCCTAGACTGTTCACCTCTTACTACCTCCATCCATCAGCTGGAAGTTATTTGACAGCAATTCAAAATAATTCTTTATACAATAAATGCACAGGACATTGGCAAAGAAATTTTTAAATATGAGGAAATAGTGAAATTTGCAAAGCAGAGTTCATGCAGAGATCCAAGAGCCTATAGTTCCTTTATTCTCTTCCTTACTAGCCTGGAGGAAAAACAATGTAAATGTTCAGGAAGGAGGCAGAGAGCCAGTCTCTACTCTCACTGCTGCATCCTGGACACTGGCCAGTGCTGGGCACTGCCAGGAAGCAAAGAAGGATCCAGGGTAAGCCTTTCCTTGGGAGTTTCACAGTCTGGTGGAGGGGACAGAGAGGAAGCTATCACTGAGACAAAGAGATAGCTTGCTCTAAGCCCCTTCCCTCCAGACTGAGAATTCCAAGGTCCTTTCTCCTTCCTTCATGTCACTGTCACTGTCACTGGATGGGGTGTGGGTCCAGAGCAGGTGTGCTGTGTGCCTCAGGCCCACAGGTAGTGTTGGGTTCCTGACCTCATGTAGGAAACATTTCACAACACAAATTCAGCTGATTTTGAAAGTTGTTTGTTAAAGCTGGGGACAGTGAAACAAAGGAAGGACTTAAGGTAGAAGAAGCAACAGAAGAGAACAAAACTCCAGAAAAAGTACTAAACAAAATTGAGACAAGTAATCTACTAGATGCAGAGTTCAAAACACTGGTTGTAAGGTTGCTGAAGGAACTTGATGAGGACCTCAACAGCATAAAAGAATTCAGTCAGAAATGAGGATATACTAATTAAAATAAAGAACATTTTACAGGGAATCAACAAGAGAGTGCATGAAGCCAAGAAACAAATCAGTGATTTGGAATATAAGGATGAGGCAACCGTTCAGAACAGCAAGAAGAAAAAAGAATAAAAAAAATGAGGTCAGTGAAAGAAGCCTCTGAGACAACTTCAAGTATAGCAACATTCACATCATGGTGATTCTGGAAAGAGGAAAGAGAGCATGAAACTGGAAACCCATTTTTAAATATGACAGAAAACTTCTGTAACTTGGTGAAGGAATAGACATACAGTCCAGGAAGCACAGAGAGTCCTAAAAAAGAAGAACCTAAAGAGGCCAACTCCAAGACACATCATAATTAAATGCCAAAGGTTAAAGACAAAGTGAGAATATTAAAAGAACAGGAGAAAAGTAGTTTTTTACCTATGAGGGAGCTCCCATAAGACTGTCAGCTGATTTCTTAAAAGAAACTTTGCAAGCTAGAAGGGGTTGGCAGGAAATAGTTAAAGTGATGTAGAGCGAAAACCTACAACCAAGATATCTCTACCCAGCAAAGCTGTCATTTAGAATAGAAGGACAGATAAAGAGCTTCCTGACAAGAAAAAGCTGAAGGAGTTCATCATCACCAAACCAGTACTGTACGAAATGTTAAAGGGTCTTCTTTAAAAAGAAGAAGAAGAAGATCAAGTATGAAGAGTAAAATGGCAACAATTACATATCTATCAACAATCGAATTTCAAAAACAAAAATAAAACAAAACAGAACAGAAACATAATCATAGATAGAGAAAATGTTTTGATGATAGCCAGATAGAAGAGTGGAAAAGGTGATGGAATTAACAAACACAAATTGGGAGTTACAGAATAGTCATGGGGATGTCCAGTACAGTATAGGAAATAGAGCAGCCATAAAACATATATGCATGGCTCATGGTCATGGACAATAATGTTGGGATTGCCTGAGGGAGTAGAGGGCATGCTGGGTGGAGGGAGGCAAAAGGGGGGGATTGTGAAAACTGTAATAGCATAATCAATAAATATTATAAGAAATAAATATAAAAAGTACATTCAAGTCATCTGATCAAGGATACACTTTGTTGGTGGATGTGTAAATGAATCAGGAGGATTTGGCTAGAAATAAATGACAAAGATTAATTCAAGGGTCAGAGGGTTTACAAACCAAAATTACAACTAGGCAATACCCAGAGTATTCCAAAGAAGAAAGAAAAGCTGAGAATTCTTACAGTAAAAACTACATTTTTTGGGAAGAATCTGTCCTGCATTCTTAGCCTCTGGATGATCTGAAATGATAATCTTTTAGATGTCCAGTGGTATGGATAATGCGTGTCAGATGATCTGGACACATGAATGTTCTTTTCTTAGTCCTTCAGAGGGAAATAATAGGGTTATCTATAGGAGATATGGATAATACAGATATAGACACAGATATATATATATATGGACAAAGATGTATAGGGTTGAAAGTTTTAAGTTCCTAGGCAAACTAAAGCAGGAGAGCAGGAGTAGAAATATTTCCTCATGCCTTAACCTACTTGATTTTAGTAATTTAGTAGCTTGACTATACAGTGACTTCATTTTATTTCTGTACTCTCTTTTCCTCAATTTGTATAATATTAAGAACAATAAATTGTCAATAATAAGTTAAACAAATGCCTTCAGTGATCCATTATATTTGTTTGAATTGTGTGCAATTCAGAAAATGATAGTTTTACCTGAGCATCAATAAGTAACATAGCTATTAGATATAATAGCTTCTGCTAGGCTAGACTCTCATTTGGAATAATAATAACATCAAATTGATACTGAATATTTATATATATTCCATTCTCCCCAGGTAGGCACTACCAGACCCTTATTATAGATAAACAAATGGAAGCCTAAGGAAACTGAGAGTGACTTGGCCTAGGTCTGTCCTCTGTATCTCATGGTGCCTCCACAGCATCGTAAGTCCCCTCTCCTGCCAATACTTCTCATTTCACAGAGACACAAGTGAGTCATAAATTTACCAAAATTTCATAATATTTATCTACATTCACTATTGACTATATATTAACATCTTACCAGAGTAAAAAATACAAAAGGACAATCACCTGAATTACACATTTTGAAATGTTCAGTATTACCAAATTTACATAATCTATTTCTGTTTTCTACATGATCACTATTCATATTTCCTTAAATGACTTAAACTTTATGAAGCTTGGAGCAGAGTTCCCTACTTTAGCTGAAATGAATTCTGGTCTCTACTCAACATAAGAAATATATGCCCAGCTTCCAACATTTTTGTAAAACAAAACCCAAACTTCTCTGCAGGCAACAAAAGAACTTATTTTTCTAAATGTAAATATCACATAACTTTATTAATAAAATGGTATCCATTCTGATAAACCCAAACCCTATGTAAACAAACATGAAACCTTAAAACTTTAAGGTAAAACTTGACAAATAACAAGGTAAAGGAAGTGCTTTTTATTTACAAGCACATTTGATAATGTTTGATACACTTAAAATATTCCTCTATGACTTGTCATTAGTCAAACTACAAATAATTCCATTTTTTCAGTTGCTTGAACTTCCATGGTTAATGGCACTATTTCTATTAACCATGGTTGTGTTACTTAAAAAATTTTAATACTTCCTATGCAGAAAGACATTCTACTATAGCAACAAAAGTGGGGATTATCAAAATAGAATTAGTGAAGAAGCTGTGTTGCAAAACTTTCATGTATGTTGATTGTATTCATGATGATCTCAGTAGATTTGTAGAAGCATTAATTGTTCAATTTCAATTTTATTTATTTTTTCAAAAAATTAGTTGTATTGGTAATAGTTCTGATGTGTCACTTGATTTTTATTGCAAATTTTATATATTTTACAATAGATTTTCTTCGACTTGAAATAACTGAGCTGGAGGAAGAAATGCAAGTGTGTCAACATCTGTAGTTTAGCTTTTGTAATATTACAATCACCAAGTAATCTCTCTGTCAACTACATAACAAAAATGATGTTTAGAACCATATTGCCTAACAATCAGCTATGAGTTGGGAGCATATGAATCTGGATATGCTTAACCACTGGGAGAACAGCCTTTAAGCCCCTGCTCTGTATTAAATTTTCCCAAGATGAGAAATATTAAGCAAATATATCAGAGCAGGAAAGGCAAACGTGGATTAATGTCTGCAAAAATTATCCTGCTTTGTTTTGGATTTGCTTGCAAATCTAACCTCTGGCCAGTTTCCTGCAATGTGTTGTTTTTGTGAATGAAATATACCTCCTGGACTTGTGATATTTGAGAAAGTGGCAACTTCTTTAAGACTCAGTTCTCCCAATTATAATAAAGAGAAATGACAACAGCACCTACCACCCTTAGCTATTATGAGAATTAAATGAGGTAACAAATGCATAACACTGAGCACTATGCTGAAGCAGTGAGTGCACACGTTTCTCAATACTGTAATCATCAGAGAAACAAGTGCTCCACTCAGGGAAGTGAAATGAGGGGCATGTAATTCACCCATTCAGTCACAAACAAATGTACCTTAAACAAATAATATGTATATAAACAACTATATTCCACTGATAAGCATATATGCAAAAGGCTAGAGACACTGTCATGCAGCTTACTATCTACCACATATTTCCCACCAAGTGAATGTATATTAAGTGAATGATTAACCAGGATTCAAAGTCTTTCCTTACATGCCTTAATCCCTCCATTTTCCAAAACTCTGAAAGAACCAGCTACCACAGCCTACCACTGAGAAAACAGTGAGATGCCTGTTCCCCTAGAATGAAGCTGAAAGCTTGAAATTATTTTATGTGCTACTAAAGAACTACAAAACATATTTAAAATCTTTTTGACAGAAAGAAGGATTTTTTAAAAGATTTTATTTATTTTTAGAGAGGGAAGGGAAGGAGATAGAGAGAGAGAGAGAAACATCAATGTGCAGTTGCTGGGGGCTGTAGCCTGCCACCCAGGCATGTATCCTGACTGGAATTGAACCTGCAACTCTTTGGTTCGCAGCCCGTGCTCCATCCACTGAGCTATGCCAGCCAGGGCAGAAAGAAGGATTTTCAAGTGTGCAGAAATGAGTTAGGTAACAAGACTAAGTAAAAGGTTTTAATTTACTTTTTATTTCAGACAAACTGACTTCCTTTGGGGACCAATGGACTTTAAGACTCTTGCAATTTTTTTTAAAAAAATCCATACCTGGGGGGCTTCCAGTCAAATTAGCCAAGTAGGTAAAATGGTACTCGCATCCTTCCACAACCACATCAAAATTACAGCTAAACTACAGAAGAACCATCATTCAGAACTGCCTAAATTCTAGCTGAACAGAAGTCTTGTGACTCAAGATATGCATAAGACGTCACATCCAGACTGGTATGAGGGGCAGAGATGCAGAATGAGCTGGTCCCACACCCACCTATGGTGATTAAAAGTGGGAAGGGATATCTTGGCTGAGGAGGTCCCCCATGAGGAACAAAGGGTTGCAGCTCCACACCAGGCCCCCAGTCCAGGCTTTCAGTGTTGGGAAGAGAAGCACTGTAATGTACTGAAATGTAATGAAATGTATTGTTAATTCCCTGTAATGTACTGAAAGGAAGAGTACATAACAGGGAATGAACAGTCGAGTTGACAAAGCAGAGGATCAAATCAGTGATTTGGAAGATAATATATCAGAAAATACCCAATCCAAACAGCAAAAAGAAAAAATACAAAAAATGAGCACAGTTTAAGGAGTCTATGGGAAGACTTCAAGCATACCATCATTCCCACAATGGGGTGCTAGAAAAAGAATAGAGAGAGCAAAGCAGTGAAAACGTATTTGAAATCATAATGATGGGAATCTTCCCTAACCTGGTGAAGGAAATAGACATATAAGTCCAGGAAGTGCAGAGAATCCCAAAAAGATGAACCCAAAGAGGCCCATAGCAAGACACATCATAATTAAAATGCCAAAGGTTAAAGAGAATCTTAAAAGCAGAAAGAGAAAAGCAGTTAGTCCCCTATGAGGGAGCTCCAACAAGACTGTGAGCTGATTTTTCAACAGAAACTTTGCAGGAAGAAAGGATTGGAATGAAATATTAACAGCAAGGTTGCACAACCAAGAAAACACAGCAATGCTATTATTTACAATCCAAGGACAAAGAGTTTCACAGACAAGAAAAAGCTAAGGGAGTTCCTCACCAGCAAATCAATATTGCAAGTAATATTAAGAGTTCTTATTTAAGAACAATAGGAGACTTCGGGCGAGATGGAGGAATAGGTGGATGCACCGTACCTCCTCCCAAAACCAAGAATAGAACAACAATAATTTACAGATAGAATATCACTCAGAACTGATAAATAATTTGTCTGAATGGAAGTCAGACAGCCAAGAAGTTGAAGTAGACCTGTACATCCAGACTGGTAGGGGACGACGAGCCGGGCGGGCATGGGGCTGGCTCGGGTTGGCGGCACGGGGAGGTGGGGGAAAATTTGGCACAAAATCGGCGCGACAGCCATCTGGGGCGCAAGAACACAGCAGTGATCCCTGACTGCGCAAGCTGTGGCTGGGGGACCCAGTGAGGCAGCAATTGTGGACCAGGGTAGAGCTCGCAGCCCAGGATCCCAAAGAAGGGCTCAGCCCAAGAGAACGGAACTACCGCCATTGTTCCCTCCCATCCCCGCTCCCGCCCCCATATACAACGTCACAATCTAGCGACTGGGGTGCCCAGCCCCGGTGAACACCTAAGGCTCCGCGCTCCCTCCCCCCACCGTAACAAGAGCGACCAGACCGAAAAAAAAAGGATAGACAGGGAAAGACATAAGACTTGTTTCCAACAGAACAGATCAGTCCCCCAGGACTCATCCTTTTCAGCGACCAAGAAATAGCCAATCTATCAGATGCACAGTTCAAAACACTGGTGATCAGAAAGCTCACGGAATTGGTTGACTTTGGGCGCAATTTAGATGAAAGGATGCAGGTTACCATAAAAGAGATGCAGGAAGATACGTGGAGGAGAGCCAATAGTGAAAGGAAGGAATTTGAGTCTCAAAACAATACAGTGGACCAGAAGGAAGATAGAATCAACCAAGCAGGAAAGCATGATGAAATAAGAATTCAAAAAATCGAGGAAAAACTTAAGAGCATCCAGGACACCTTTAAACGTTCCAACATCTGAATTATAGGGGTACCAGAAGGGGAGGAGCAACAAGTGGAAAAGTTATTTGAACAAATAATAAAGGAGAACTTCCCCAATCTGGCAAAGGGAACAGTCTTCCAGGAAATCCAAGAAGCTCAGAGAGCCCCAAAGAAGTTGGACCCAAGAAGAAACACACCAAGGCACATCATAATTACATTAGCCAAGGTAAAAATGAAGGAGAGAATCCTAGAAGCAGCAAGAGATAAGGGGACAGTAACCTACAAAGGAGTTCCCATCAGACTGTCAGCTGATTTCTCCAAAGAGACCTTACAGGCAAGAAGGGGCTGGAAAGAAATATTCCAAGTCATGAAAGACAAGGACCTACATCCCAGATTGCTCTATCCAGCAAAGCTCTCATTTAGAATGGAAGGGAAGATAAAGTGCTTTTCAGATAAGGTCAAATTAAAGGAGTTCATCATCACCAAGCCCTTATTTTATGAAATGTTAAAGGGACTTATCTAAGAAAAGAAGATAAAGAAAAGACATGTATAGTAAAAGGACAGCAAACTCACAATTATTAACAACCACACATAAAGCAAAACCAAAAGAAACTAAGTAAACAACTAGAACAGGAACAGAACCACAGAAATGGAGGGCACATGGAGGGCTAGCAGCAGGGGGGCAGGAGGAGGAGAGAGGGGGAAAAGGTATAGAGAATAAGTAGCATAGAATGTAGCTGAAAATAGATAGGGGGAGGGCAAGAATAGTATGGGAAATGTAGAAGCTAAAGAACTCATAAGTATGACACATGGACATGAACTAAAGGGGGGGAATGTGGGTGGGAGAGGGGGTACAGGGTGGAGGGGAGAGAAGGGGGGAAATGGGACAACTGTAATAGCATAATCAATAAAGTATATTTAAAAAATACCTAAAAATAAAATAAAATAAAATAAAACGATCACAATAAAAACTGAAGAAAATAAAAATATAGATCATGCTCCTATGCAAAAAAAAAGAGTTCTTATTTAAGAACAATAAAATTCAAAAGTATTTAATAATAATAAAATAAAGAAAGAAAGAATCAATGCATTACAGAAAGTTCTTCTTTGAGAAGAAGGAGAAAAGGTTAAATATATTAATAATAAAATGGCAGTAATTACACATCTATCAATAATTACCAGAAATGAAAATAGATTAAATGTTCTAATCAAAAGACATACAATGACAGAAGTGATAAAATAACAAGACCTTTACATATGGTGTCTGCAAGATACTTACTTCAGATCAAAAGATACATGCAGACTGAAAGTAAAGGGATGGAAAAAATATACCATGAAAATGGAAACAAAATAAAAGCTGAGTAACAAAGCTTATACCAGACAAAATAGACATTAAAACAAAGTCTTAGCAAGAGACAAGGAAGAGCCCAGAAATACCACTTCTGAGTATTTTCCTTTTTAAAATTATATTTTATTGATTATGCTATTATAGTTGTCCCAATTTTTCCCCATGGCCCCCCTCAGCCAAGCACCCCTTCTCACTCAGGCAATCCCCACACCATTGTTCGTGTCCATAGGTCTGGCATGGGTTCCTTGACTACTCATTATTCTTCTTTCCCTCCCTCCTTCCCTCCCTCCCTCCCTCCCTCCCTTCCTCCCTCCCTTCCTTTTTTCCTTCCTTCCTTCCTCCCTTCCTTCATATTTCAACCAAATTGGGATGATCTGTTATGTAAATTTCCCCAGATTTGAAACGCAATTTATCTACGTTGTCTTAAGTTTGGCACCTCTAATTGTTGCTTTTCCTGGATCATGAGATGCCTAAGCCCCTACAAATTATAGGAAGACCACAGACTTCTGTGTTTTCCCTGGCACTAAGATAGACTCCATATTTCTGGCTGGTTGACCATTCTAGTCTTATGGGTGTTCTGCTGCTGGGACACTGAGTCTGCCTTCCTGAGCCCACAGTGCCTATTAGGACAGAGAGCCTTGGAGATGGGAGGCAGGTGGAAGGTCACTTGAGACAAACTGCCAGCTGACAATCTCAGGAAGGGATGGCAGCTCATGGTCTGGACCACAGATGCCTGCTGGGGGCTGCCTGCCTTGTTTGGTCCCCTCCAGTTTCCTGTAATGCCCTTTTTTGCCTTTCAGTCTCAAAGTCTTATGGTCTCTACTGAAAAATAGCAATTTGTGAGATGTCCTAAATTAAGTATAGCAGGCCAGAGTGTGAACTGGTGAGACAAGAGAGATTAATCTGTTAACAACTGCAAGGCAAAACTAGCAAAGACTATTTATGTTCCTGAATGTATGTTCAAACTTTGCCTTAACTTTCAAGTGGCTATTACCTCAGTTCACTAAGGAGAAGAGCTAGGTGCCGCCAACATCTAGGAACCACTGCTTTGCTTAATTATGAACTTTCCAGACTGTTGCCCACACTATCTAGAGAAACAAACATTTCTTCCTTATGACCTGTGCACTATCCCAGAACTAGTTCTATTTCACCTTCTGGTGCCACCTTTATCTTTATCAGTAACCAATGTAAATCCTTTCAAAACAACTCACAACTTTCTCCCCCCTACTTGATGTGTAAAAAACCCCATGAACTCCAAAAGCGAACATGTTGCATTCTCTACTCAACACTGCTGCTGGGGGTTTAGACTCATGTCCCAGGATCTGATCATTTTTCTAGTTACCAATAAAACAATTGCCCAATAAAACTTTTCTTTCAAAACAATTTTTGTCTTGCAGGTATTTCTTTAATAGATTCACAAAAGAGGATGGGACAGGAGGTACCCACTCACCAGCTTGAATCCACACTAATTTGGCCATTGCCCAGGGAAAGCAGGGCCATGGCAGAAACAGGTTCTGCTCTCCTCTCATCTCCATGTCTAGAGCAATGTCCATTCCCTTGGAATTTTAAAAAATCAGTTTTGCAGAATTGTTGTGAGAGAAAAATAATTTTTTTCTCAGTGAGTAGAACACATTGTGGTCATTAAATGTTAGCTATCACCAAGCATGATGAGCCCAACTATGCAGAAGAAACAGGACTGACAGAGAAGAAAGAGTTAAACTGAGATTTAAAACCAAGCTTTCTGACTCCAAAGTTTGCTAGTGCTCCTTATGTTGATGGTGAAAAGCTGGTGCTGAGCCATGTAAGGGAGAGTCAGGGTCCAAGGGTTCCTGGGGTTAGAGCCAGAGGGGTGGAAAATAACCGCAGAACTGGGGGAAGGTTTGGAGGAATGAGTATAAAAGGTTGCATACCTGGGCCCTTGGGTCTGGACAGGAGCCCAGAATTTAGGGGAAAAAGTGAACAACTTGTGTTGTGTGAGGAGCCACCTGTCACGAGGTAGGGCAGGGGAGGAGGGTGTTTGGAGTAAGAGTGTAGATGGGTGAAGGAGCAGGTCAAGAGGAGAAGCGGCCCTTTGGAAGGCTGTTTGCCAATGAAATTTTTCCAAGTACATTTGGTTTTTGCACCCAAATTATGGGCCTTAGATTTGATGTTGGGGAGAGAGAGTTGTGAAAACAGTAAAGGAAAGAGATTAACTTGCCTCCTGTCTTTCTCTTGTACAGATGATCTTCATGAAGTTTTCAGTGCCCAACCCCCACCCTGGCACTCTCCACCTGATGAACTCCTATTCATCCGTGAAGACCCCATTCTCTTTCTTTAGTTTTCTCCTTTGGGTAGACCTAGCCCACCATTCATTCCTCCAGTAAAGGCCTTATCATATTTTATTGCACTAAGTATTTTCTGACTTTACCTACTAGATTGTGCACTCAAGAAATATTTGATGAGTGAATGAATGAATGAATGAATGAATGAATGAGTATCCTTTGCCCTTCTTGGGGAAAAGATTATTATCCCACCTTTAAACAGAGAAACTGAGACTCAGTTAGTATCAGTTGCTGACTTCCTATGTAGAGGGCCACACCTGGGGCTGAACCTCATGTGTCAAAGGTCAGTGTTCTTTGCACCAGCACATGCACCTTGCATCACAACTGAATGGTGGATTGGGACAAGCACTGAGGAAAACTTCCCAGGCAGGTAGGCAGGCAGTTTGGAGAAAACAGAGGATTCTAACACCAAAAGAAACTCTCAATGGCTGTTTTCTGCTGACCACTTTACTCTTTTTTTTGGACTGGTGATGTCAGTGCTAAAACCCTCACAAGGTACTGGCACATATGGGCAGGAAGGTCCAAAGTAAAGAATACTGGCATTTGAGTTGCACCAGTAAAAAGAATTTCTTTCCCTCCCAGCTCTCATTCCCCAAACCCTTGTCCTGTGAGCTTTTTGGAGGGTATCATCCCCCTTTCTGAACCCTCAGACCCAGCACAGTGCCTGACACAAAGGGATGCTTGACTCAGGTGTGTGGACTAACAGAGAAAGGAGCAGCTTGCAGGTTGGGTGACAGGCAGTGCTATGCAGCCATCTCTGTTAGAATAGTCCCTGTGGGAATGGTGCAGAGCAAGATGAGCAGGCCGCAGAGAGGGGGACTCACCCAGGGTCTGTGGAGATGGTTGCTGCAGAAATCTGAGGCTTCTCTTTCTCAGAGGTAGAGGCCAAGTGATTATCAGTAGAGTGGAGTCAAAATGGGAACTGTTTAGGTCAACCAGAGAGAGACAGAAAGGCCCAATATGTGCATGCAAACTGTGGTACTGACTTCCAGATTATTTGTTGATGTGGAAAAATTGTGACTTTTATTGATGTGTTTGTCACATTTCTGAACTAGAAGTTGACAGAAGGAACCACTAAAAAGTCCTCCAGTGGGACAATGGAGTGAGGATTGTCCCTGGGAGTGGGAGTTGAATGGAGCCGGGTTTAGAAACAGGAGGAAAAATAGGGACAACTGTAACTGAACAACAATTAAAAAAATGTTTTAATGCCCATGAAGGACTTTCCCATTACACGGATGGCCTTAGATGACATGTACACTCAGTAAGTGAGTATATATACAAACATATATATACACAAACACATATATATACTCACTTTTATATATAACTAACTAATATTACTGATGGTGTGTATCATCTCTCAAGTTCTGGAGCCAAATTTTCCTTGCTTTTATAATACTGCCTGAGATTTTCACATATTCAATACCTCTGTTACTAGCTAAGTTGGGAATTGAATACAACATGTTGCATCCACATTGAAACTAATCCTTCAGACAAGATGATAAATGACAAAGCAGGCATAAGTATATGTGTTCTGTTGCTGAGCTACCTAGATTCATATCCCAGTTCTGCCACATATTTTAAATGCCCTCTCTACGACTCAGTTTGCTTGTCTGTAAGTTAAGAATGATGATAATTATAGCACTCAAGTGTGTTATTGTTATATTAGAATTATGCCCGTTACAGGCCAAGAACCACAATTACACTCACTCAAAATTGTATGAATGTAAAATAATTTTAGTGCCTATGGAGGACAACCAGGTAGAAGGTACAAACTCACTGCATTCAGTAAAGATGGAATTCAATAGGACTATGGAAAAAGGAAGTAATGTCTCTGGGAGTCAAAAACCCCAAACTTTCCCATTTCCTTCCTTGTCCTCCATCCAAAACAGTACTACCTGCCATGCTAGCAGAGCTCACATCTGATGATTGCTTGTGTAGCTACATTTTTTACAAGTCCAGCTACTCTCTTTGTGGCAGCAGTTCCCAGGATCCACCAGGTGAAGACAACTCCAGGGCAGTACTGCCTGTGGCCAAAGCCTGGGGGCCAGGTGGGCACAGGGTATTTGCCTACAGGGTTGTGACCCCTGCCACCATGGACACCATCCTCTCTACAAGAGTCTCTACTGGCTCTGGCCACACATGCTCAGGGACAGAGGGCAGTCCCAACTGCTTGACCTGAGGGTTGACAAACCAGTGAATGCCCAAAATGGCTTAGAGAGAGGAATGGAAAGGCAGAACACAGTTAAGCTCCCTTGGACCCCTAAGGGATCTTGGACAGTGCCCAGAAGCAGAATTTTCGAAAAGCTGACAAGCTTGGGCACCAAGCAGTCTGAATAAAAGGCATGCTAATGTGCTGAAACAAGGTCTCCCAGGCCTCTGCTGGGCCAGTAGGAGGGGACCCTAGAGCACCAGTCACAAAGCTGGGGTGGTAAGAGGCTCCCACTGGTTAGTCCCCACCTTGGATCAAAGGAGAAGGGAAGCCCCAATAATGCACATGATCTAGGAACATAAAGCATCCTCTTTAAGTACTTTGAGCAGGATACTTCTCAAGTCATGGTGGGTTTGTCTGCCTACCTGCACCCCTACTCAAACATAAGCTGCATGATAGCAGGGACTTTTGGTGTTCACTGCTGAATTTTTAGCAACAAGGATGTCAATGGACCCAAAGTAAGTGCTCAGTGCATAAGTATCAAATAAATGGGTTTGTGAAACCATCTACTCCTCTACTCATGTGTGTATTTGCTCATCCACTATAGGAAACCTTTTTGGATGTCTTCCCAGCCCACCTGCTCTGAGATTTCTTCAGCCAAAAAGGGTGGTCCCTTGAGTGACCCTCTCCCAGGGCCCACCACCTGCTTGGTGGTGTCTTACTCAACCCTAGCCACAGTTGATTGTAGCAGGTGAACACCTTGGCCATATTACAATCAGATTCTCAAATAGGATTCCCAGTGCCCATTAAATATGACATGTGGTAGAATGGTGCCAACTGGGAAAGGTACAAGTGTTCTTTCCTCCATGTGACCACAGCTCCAGGAGAACAGGGACTGTTGTCTGTTTATTTGTGACCATATTTCCAGCTTCTAGAAAATTGCCAGGTGGACCCCAGTAAACACAAGGTAAGAAATGAAAGCATGCACGCAGAGAGAGGAAGAATGAGGGATTCAGTCCTGGCTGCTCTGCAGTCCCTGTTTCTCTCTCCTCCACACCCTGGATGCCTCCTGCCCTAAATTCTGTGAAACACCCTGCAGCCCTCAGCCTTCTCTTTGTCCCTTTTCTCTTTCTTACATTAGCTCCAGATTATATCTGTCAACTGCAACAAGAATTTTTAACAAGACTCACTCATTCACTCTCCTACACATGCTCATTCATTCCTTCTCACGCTTTTTTATTCTTATAAAAATAAGCCATAATTCCTAAAAGCCATGCTCTAAGAAAACAGAGATCACAGATATTAAAGGTAAATTTGCCAACATGAAGCCCAGCAATTAAAATGTTGAGTTGAGATATGATAATAGAGACACCCAGGTCGCTGTGGAAACACTGGGGTCAGCAGGCTTGGGTGTAAATTGACTCACCTGGGCATAGCCTTTTAAGGATTCCTCAATCTTCATTGAAACCAGAGAATGTAATAATTTGTCCCCACTCACAGGCATGTTTTGATCATTACAGAATTGTATCACTTTGTTGGAGTGCTTAACAAATGGGATAGCTAAAACAGCAAAGTTGAGATTTCACAGTTCTGGAGACTGGAAGTTCAAAATCAAGATGTTTGTAGGGTTGGCACCTTCTGAAGACTGTGAAGGAACCATGTGCTCAAGGTCTTTCTTCCTGGCTAGTAAACCACAATCTTCTCCACATTTCTCTTTAAGTCATCTTCTCTCTGTGAGTGACTCTTACTGTGTCGACTCTTCTCCTCTTTAATAGAGAGTTATGTTGGATTAGTGCCCACTCTAATAACTTTATTTTAACCTAATTACTCATTTAAGTACATTATTTCAAAGAAAGTCACATTCTAAGGTACTAGGGATTAAATATTCAACATACAAATTTGAAAGGGCCATAATTCAGCCAGTAACTCTAAGTCTAGGAAAAAAAGCTTGTGCACCATTCTGTTCATAACTGAGCATTTATCAAACATGTACTATATGTAGCTTCTAAAGGCAGTTCTGAGTTAGGGCCCAACCAGAAGCCAGAATCTGACCTTAGATCAAGAATCCAGATCACAGCCTAGCTCATCAGAACCAGTTTCAAGTTCCTAATCATGGTTGATCCAGAATTATCTAGCTGTGGTTGCCCTACTTTTCACCAGCACTTCAAGCACCAGACCTAAAGGGAGAGGTTTTGATGATTTGTCTTTCCCTTGTTTACAGTTCCAAAATGAGCAGGAGCTACAACAGCTTCAGAAATAGGTAGAAAAGTTCCCGTGTGCCTGTCCTGGCGGCTGTGGGAGAGCAATGTCAACCTAGTGGTTTATGATCCCGACTACATGAAGGTGATCCTAGGAAGATCAGGAGAGAGCAAAATCTTAATTGTGACTGGAGCAGCTATCCCCTCTTTTGGTACATGGCCTTGGGTCATGAAATTCCAGAAGAGACTTGTGGTTCTGCTACCATTAATATAAACCTCTACAAGCCACCCTCCCAGCCCAAAAAGGAGCCTACGGCCAACAATATCTGCTCTAACTGAATGTTTAAACAGCTGTGTGAGGCCATTGTTTTCTTTTATTCTCTCTCTCTTCCCATATTAACTAGATTGAGATGATCTGTTATGTAAATTTATCCAGATCAGAAAGACAATTTCATATCCACCCCCATCTGGGTTTGGTGCCTATCCCAGGTAATGGGATAACTAAGCTCCAACAAACTGTAGGAAGACCAGGAACTTCTGTGTTTTCTCTGGCACTGAGGATAGAGCTTATATTTATGAGTGAATGACTACCCTGGTCCCATGGGTGTTCTGCTGCTGGGACACTGAGTCTGCCTTCCTGAGCCCACAGTGACTATTAGGACAGAGAGACTTGGGGTAGGAGGCCTGTGGAGGCCACTTGAGACAAACTATCAGCTTACAATGATCAGGGAGGGATGGCAGCTCATGGTCTGGACCACAGCTGCCTCCTGGGGGCTGCTTGCCTTGTTTTGTCCCCTCCAGTTTCCTGTAATGCCCTTCCTTATCTTTCAGACCCAGAGTCTCATAGTATCTACAGATTCCTGGCTCCCTGGATTGGTAAGTATGTCCAACCGGGACTGTAGGGTCCACCTGCCTTACCAAGAGCTATCTCTTTGGCTCAAAGAGAACAATAGATAACCAGCACCATATCACTGTTCTCATCAAGCCTCATTTCTTTTCCAACAAAACCTCACCCCTTCCAGGTCATGGTGAGAGTCCCTCTGAAACTCAGCTTCTTACATCAACTCTCAGTGCTCCTTAGTGTTTTAAGAGTGACATTTACTTATAATCCTCTATTACCAGCCCCCCTACTCTATCTCACCCTTTAACTCACAGCTGTCATAGTAATATCCCATGTACCTTCCACTTTGAGAAATTCACGTTTCTGAAAACACTGGACTTTCCTGCCTTTGCCCATGATCTGCCGTCTTCCGGCATCCCTGGTTCCTTCCAAATAGTCCCCAGTCATCCTTCTGATCCCATCTCCCTGTCCCCACACACCTATCTGTGGCCAGGGTATGGTTTGCTCCTTTTGAATGGACAGACCTGGTTCCAGCACCGGCGGATGCTGACCCCAGCCTTCCACTATGACATCCCAAAGCCCTATGTGGGGATCATGGCTGACTCTGTCCGAGTGATGCTGGTAAGTTCATCCCTCTCTCATTTGCACACACCCACTCTCAGCACAATTCACATGGTTCACACTAGAGTATGTGGATCCTTCAGACATCTATCAGATACATCCAACCAGAATAACTCAGCCAATCAGAACTTATCATGTGATAGAGCTTCCCAAAGTGAATGGAACAGGAAGTATCTGGGCTCCAACTTGGATCCACATGACTTTGGTCATCATCAAGGGAAAGGAGGGCCATAGAAGGAACAGGGTCCACTCATCTCTCACCTCCACATCTTCAGCACAGTGGACTAGAGCAATGGTCTTTCCTGTGGAAAACAAGACAAACTGCCACTAGTACACCTGAGCAGTGATAGCTTCAGTGGCAGGGTGGACATCCCAGGGTGTCTTTCAGGTGGATTCTGGCTCAGAGCACAGGGCTTGACATGAAATTGAGTCACTGTGTGGAAGGGAATGGAGATTACAATCACTCACAGAACTAGGTCCTGCCATTACATTGTCTGTTACCTGGTCTCTGAACTCAACAGCTATGCTCATTTGATGAATGAAAAGAATTAAAGTCCCTGATGTCCCTTCCTTAGGCACAGCATTTGTCATTTAGGTTTCCTCTTGCCATCACACAAATACGACATAGAGCTGGAGTGCACAAGTCCCTCTAGAGAAGATTCCCTTTTTTTCCCTAGAGGAACAATATTTTCTGGTCTGCTTGAAGGTGGTTACCATCATAAATTATTCCTAAAATTCAAACCTAATTCAGACCATTATAAGAGAATCTGTTTAATTACATAATCAAAGCTTCTAAGAATATAGTTCTCACTATAAAAAAATTTGCTTTACAGTCTCAATATGCTATAATGACTGTGTTCTGGTTAGTGGGGGGAATCCAGACAGGTGTCTGGAGAGACAACTTAGCTTTGTCAGCAGAGGCCTTCTGGCATGGTAGTGTTGAGTCAATGTCCCGCTCCCACCACAGGACAAATGGGGGGACCTCATCAGCCAACTTCCATCTGGAGATCTTTGAACATGTCTCCTTGATGACCCTAGACACCATCATGAAGTGCGCCTTCAGCCAGCAGGGCAGCGTCCAGACAGACAGGTCACAGATAATCCTTCAGCTGCAGGAATTTTGTTTCTATCAACTGATATGCACTCAGTGGAGAGGCAGTTCAGGCAGCTGGGATGCTCACCAGCTCAAAAAGCAAGAGTATTTGAGAGTTGCAGACCATGGACAAATTCCAGTCCAGACCAAATCTTGACTCAGCCACAGATCCCTCATCCCTGGCACAGGGAGAATCCTGGTTACTCATATTACTTGTAAAATACTGAGGGTCTCAAGGCCTGTAAGACAGAAGCAATAAATGCTTCAGTGTCACCTGTTCCCTCTGTTTGTGCTAACTCCCACCTAGAACCTCCCTCCACTTCAGAGACAGAGGCCTCTCAATACCCTAGTCTTTTCTGTATCTTTTCCCTTCAAGAACTCCCAGTCCTACCTCCAGGGCCATTAAGGATGTGAAAAACCTCTTTCATTCTTGAATGTGGAATTTCTCTACCAGAAAGATGTCATCAATGGGCTGACTCCTGAGGGCTGCTGGACACACTGGGCCTACCAGCTCACCAATCAACACACAGGTTCGATCCTCCACCTGGGCTGCTTCCTTCCCTCCTCAGGCACATGTCAAAGGGACTGGCCCTAACCCTCAAGAAGAGCAGATCCTCTGGTGCTCTTCAGGAGCTGTGACACACCCATACTGAATACTTCTCTAGTGCAAAGTTAGCCTATGAGGGGCTGAAACTCGGGTGAAGGGAGAGACAGGTGGGCATTGCAGTTTGGGTAAGAATGTGAACAGAGCCTAGAGGCTGGGAGTTGAAATACTTATTTTATTTTCACTTCATTCTATGCAGAACTTGAAGAAACTTAAGGGGTAGTTACTCAATAAAACAGTAAGACATACATGAAAAATGAGGACTGCAGGGACAACCTAGGGGCTTTGGAATAAATTGTTGCCCAGTAGTTTTAATTGGACGTCATACTCACAGACCTCCAAGATCCCTTGTCCTGTCTGTCCTGGGGGGAAGAAATACCCAGCAGGAGAAGGCACCTGGGCCCCACTTCCCTGGATAACTGACTGAGTGTGGATAGGCCAGGGAAGGATCCTGTCACCCAGCACCAAGGACACGGAGGGTGACCACTCACCAGTCCATGGGAGGAAAAAGTCATACACATCAGAGATCTTAGGGTCTGTAAGAGACAGAGAAGATTAGATCAAGCCAGGATCGGGAGATTCCCAAGAAAGGCTAATTGATAAATAGGGTGTGAACCTCTCCTTCTCAGATTTAGTGTGCTGGCCCAGGACTCCACCCCACATGGTGCCCTGAGCCTTTTGCTCTCAGAAAGTCCTGCCCTCTCCAAAAATGTTCACCTCTGAATAATGTTCAATGTACAGCCTTCTTGGCTGTACATGGTTTTGGCAAAGTTAGGGTCATAGATGTTCAGGGAGCCAAGGAACTGTCCATACCAGAGTGGGTGGGCATAGGGGAACTCATGGGCCCAGGATACCATCTTGTCCAGGCTTGCTAAGGCCTGGCCATTCAGGAACCTGACATTATCTGCCATGCCCTGAGTCCCTCAGCTTACCCAGGAAGGCCCTGGCAGCATCCCTCCCTCCTCCTATTCCCCATTCCCAGCCTGTCACCCAGTGTCAGTTCCCACTCCAGCCACAGAGCCACTGCTTTTAGTCCAAGCCACTCTCTTATTGCACCTCGGGTTAGCTCAACCACCTCACACTGGCCAACTTTCCGCCTTCTAGTGCCTGCCACTAACCCTCTGTCTACACTGCATCCAGAAAAAGATTTATTTTCAACATTAAAACTTTTCATTAGAAAGATAACACTAGCCTATTATGCAAAAGAGAAGCACCTCGAGTCCATCCTGTTAACATCTGACATGGTTTTTTATTGAAGACCTACTATGTGCAGGGCATTGTCTAGCCATCTCAAGAGAATGCAATGTCTTTTATCCTATGAGGGAAGACTGTCCCTTTAATTCTGTGGGGAAGACTGATAAAAAACAACTAAACAAGTTAAGTAAAAATGATACAGACTATAGTAAGTTCTAAGAAGGAAATAAGCACTGTGCTACAAAGGGGATTAACAGGAATGACCTGCTTGGATAAGAATCATCGACATGCCCTCTTGTTGGAGATGACATTTAAGGTGAAACCCAGAGGATGATAAGGAGCTGGTTGTGTGAAGAGTAAGGGAAGGGCATTCCAGGTCTAGCAAACAGCAGGGACAGGGGCTCTGGAGTGGGAAACAGTGTGGTATCTTCCAGGAGCTGCCTCATGGTGGGACAGTGGCCCTGACATGAGGATGCAGAGGTCATTCCGAGGTGGTGTGTGCCCTCTGGGAGTTTTTCTAACTACATCTATGCACTCAGAAGTGTTTATATAAAAATAGAGTACACAATAAATACCTTTCCAAGCCTGACTTTTTTTCATTTAATGTATCTCACCATTCTTCTCAAAGTACTGTATTTAACTATCCTTCGATATTTTTTACCAATTATGCAAATATAGTGATGTACTATTATGTATTTTTTTCCTACTTTGAGAGGGTCTGTCAGAACCTTCAGTGGCCTGCCTATGGGTCTCAGAATAAAGTCTGATCTTCATCATTTGTGAGGAGGTATAGATAAGTGATAATCTTTATTAAGGGCTTGCTGTGTGCCAAGCCTTCTTCCAAACACATCTTGACCTCATTCAGTCATTACAACAACTCTATGAAGTCCCATTTAAGGGAAGAGGAGCCTAAAGTACAGAGATCTGAGGTTCCTTGCCCAGGACTGCATAGCTTGTAAAGTAGGTGGGATGTAAACAAGAAATTTGACTCTGTGGCAGGCTATCTTCAAAGCTTGACAGACCTGCTTTGAATATGGATTTCCCCTCTTTGTTAGATGTGTGAGCCTGGGCAATTTCTCTTTGAAACTGACTCTCTTCATTGGAAAAATAGGGATGATGATACTTAGCTGATAGGACTGCTTTGACATTAGAAAAAATTATGTAGGGTGTGTGTGTTATGAATTGAGTTGGGTGGCATTTAATGCCCTTCAATAATAAAATATACTTAAAAGGACCCAGGGTTTGATGCTTCACAAGGTGATCCCTTGATAAGTAGTTCCCTCCCCTTAAGCCTACCTCTCCTCAGCTCTTCCTACAAGCCTCCTTCCTGCATCTTCTGACACATCTTACTCCCAAATGCCCCCAGCTACGCTGAAGAATATTCTCTGAACATGCCCTAAGATACTTCTACCTACAGGTAAAGGATTAAAAAGCCTTGTGACCTGTGACATGGGAAGCTGACCTTCTCTTACACTATCCAACCCTGTTTTCCTGGACATTTGATCCCTGCAGGATGGCAACTGTGCTGCTAGGCAAAATGGCTATAACAAAAAATGAACTTTGGTTGGTAAATACATCTGTACTGGGAAGAACCATGAGTGAATGATAAACACCTGATGGAGACATAGGCTTTGGGTTTCTTGAGTATGAGTGCATGGCTCTTGCATAAACCCTGGGGACAGTCAGTGAGACTCTGTGGGGCTTGGGGATTCGAAGACAAGGTGAATGCATACCCCCCCAATGTAGGTCTCATTTCCCTGCCCCTTAGGAGCAAGTGGATGGCTGATGGCTGATGTGGATGTTGTGAGGAATGCCTGAAGTGCCCTTGCTGGCAAGCTGCCCATATCCTTAGAGGTGTCTGATACTAATTGTGTCTATGGCAGTTTTATGTGTGTGAATGTCTGAAACTAAGAAGATCTCCTGGCATGTGGCATCATGTCTGTGCCTTTGCTGATACCATTCCTTGCTCCATATACACCCTATAGCCAAGTACTGCCTGTTCCTCAACATCCAGCCTGAATGCCCCACTCCAGGAACCTCTCTGTCTTCCACCAAGTGAAATCTGCCTCCTCCAGGCTTCTCCAGCACTGTTAGTACCTTACCCATGCTCTGCTTTGTATTATAATTGCTTGCTTCCATGACCAAAAAGTAATAATATTAATATTGGCATTCATTGAGCATTTAATGTGGTTGGACACTGAGCTAATCCTGATATACAAATTCTTTCATTTAATCCTCAGAAAATCCTACAAGACAGACACAATCATAATTCCTACTTCATAGATGAGGCTGGGAAGCTCTGTCACATGGTTAGTCAGCAATAGAAGTGGGATTCATACCCAAAACCCCTGACTCCCCTCTGGGCTGTTGTGGAGGATACCAGCCTGCAGTATCCATCTCGGCTGCGGATGTTTGTCGAAACATGCTAAAAGCATACACTGAGACAACCAGGTCCTGTGGGGAATAGGAACAGCAGGGCCACTCCTCACATGGGGAACACCTTGGCCACCCTCTCTCCTGGAGGGGAGAGCACCCCATTCCCTCTCCAGAGTTGCTTTTTATTGGTTTCATTTAAATAAGAATTCAGGTAAAGCTAATTACTCATTGCTAGGAAGTCTGAGGGCCTATTTTGAGTCAGGGTCAAAGAGCTGTACAACTTTGAGGAACAAACTTACTTCTTTCTTGGACCCTTATCATTCAACTGAGAGCATTCTAAACAAAGCAGGTTTCACAGGATTTTACATATTCTTTCTTAGACCTGATCACCTGGGGAACCCGCCCTTTTCAGCACATAGCTGCACCACCCTGTCATTGTTTCAGGCTTAGGTGGAGCAAGGGAAGTAAGGCAGCCAAGGGATAAGGAGATATTCTCCCAGATGACGAGTACTCAGGCTATATCACAGCCAAGGAGCGAGGGTCCATCACCCCCTTTTGCTGTAGCCCCCAAAGTCCTTTCTTGGGGGCCTCCCACATGATCATGCCTGTCTTAGGTCATTTCCCCTTTGGGGAATCTTACCCGTCATTGGCTAACCGACCAAGCATTGGGGTTCAGTTATGAATGAAGCAGCAGAAGCAGTGCTCCTGCCAGGGAGATAAGCTTTTGTCTCCTTGCTGGCTTATGGTCCAAAGCCACTCCCTCAGCCTTAGCATTGGGGGGGGGCGGGGGTTACAGCTTCTGATACCAGGCAGGGCAGTTCCCAACAGGCCATGAGTTCCAAGTGGACAGCTCACGTCTGTGGCACCTCCAGGTCACTGTGGGTCTCAGTGCAGGGCCTCAGAAACAGTACGTACTTGATAAAGTGTGTGTGTGGAACAAATGGACTGAATAGAAGAAATGAAAAAGAAGGAAGACAAGAAAGGAACAGAGAGAGCTCACAAAGCATCTGGCTAATGTGGACACTGGCCTGGGATAGTCAGTCTCATGAGGAAGCAGCCCAAAGTCTTACTCAAATGGGGGGAGTCAATTTGACAAACAACATCGAAGTTGTTCATTTGTCTTTCCCAGCTGGCCCTATCCAATGCTGTCTGGCTAATCCACATTTGCTGCTTGTTGCTGCATTCTATTTCTTGACATGGGATATAGAAGGGAACAGATACGTATTGAGTATCTCCTACATGTCAGGTGTTATGTGAATGAATTCATAGATTGCCTCATGCAGAATGGATAATTAATCCTCAGAAAATCCTCCCATTGTACAGATGACAAAAGACTGAGGTTCAGAGATATAAATGACTTGTCTGTTGCTTATAGGTTAGTACTGCTTTTGTTACAGGTGCAGCCAAGAGGGGGGACCCCAAATGGGCATTTGAAATGGGGTCCAGAACTTAAGGTGTCCAGGAGATTTTAAGATGTCTCCATACCCCCACCCAGGGTGTGGGTTGGGGGAAGGGACAAATGGAGCAAGGCCATTGAGAGCTGTTTTGCATAGCAACAGCCTTGCAGCTACCCTCTGGTGTGGTCACTTAACATATCTATAGCCTTTGGCTGGTCGCTTAGATATGTTAAATAGCTGTGATCATTTCTGAGCCAGGGGAGTGGAAGTAACTTCCCCACCAAGACGTGACTGGGGGGCAGATCCCCCAAGCTACAGCGCCTGCGTGGGAGCTCGGAGAAGATTGGCTCCATGACATGGGGCCACACCTGCCCAGACTCAAGATGGCAGCCCAGTAAAGCTGGAAGGATACGAGTTCTGGCATGTGAAGCCGAGTGTGGGAGGAGTCGGAAATGAGGCTGCAGAGGAAGATTGGCCGCGGGGATTTAAAACCCGGACTTGGCGGCCATTAGGGGAGAGAACCATGATGCTTTAGGAGAGAGAACCATGCTGCCTTGAGAAAGAGAACCATGCATAGCCCTGAGAAGGAGAGCCATGCACAGCCCTGAGAAGGAGAACCGTGCTGCTTTAGGAGAGAGAACCATGCAGCTTTAGCAGAGTGGAGACTCCCACATCCCAGAGAGGGAGAACCACGCGGCCTTGACAGAGTGGAGACTCCCGTGGCCCTGGGAGAGAGGACCACGTGCCTGTGCCAGAGTGGGGACCCCCGCAGCTTTAGAAGGGGGAACCACCACCTGGTTTTAGCAGAGATCCTGGTGACTCAGCCGAGGGTGCCAGGAACCCAGGGAGGTTTCCCAGTCGAGATGGAGGACTAACTGGGAAGAACCAGAGGACTGCCTGAGCCATGGACTTCTATTTCCTTTCCTGAGATACGGTACTCTGGACTGGGCAAAGGGGGAAGGAAGGAAGGACTGTGTCTGTTTGTGGGTGTTTTAACAGACTTTAGGATTTTTGATAAAGACATTAGGTCACTACTTTAAGTTAGTATAGCATTAAATAAACATTTCCATTCCTTTTCACGAATCTCTAGCATTGAGAGACGTCTTTCCTAGGGCAGCGGACATAACGGACACGGGGCCTTCTTTCAATAATAGTATATGGTCTCAGGCCCCCCTTGTTCTGTTCTGTAACACTTTGACTCTGGTGAGAGCCCCCACATTCCATACTGCACAGTGAAGTCTGTCAGGGCTGCTGTGTTCAGCTGCAGAAATTGTGTGCTGCACAGTCCCAGAGTGTGCCAATCATGTTGAGGTCTGTGCAAGTGCTGGTCCTGCTTTTCCCTTGAATGGTCCTCACCCACACAACAAATCCATGTGCCTTCCAGGAAATAGTCTTGAAGAGGGACACTGAGCATCGAATGTCTGACTCAAGCCACTTTCCCCAAGGGACGGGGGACTGTGCCTGGCTACTGTAGTCTCTATTTACCCTCTTTGGCTTTCTTGGGGCTCTTCTCCAAGGCCTTTGCAGAGGCTAATGTAATCTCCCTATAGGTCTCACTCATGGCCTCTGAACTTACTATGCCCATGAAGCCAGCCCTGGAAACCAGAAACACAAATAACCTCAAGAGCATAGATAATAGTAAACATAGTGGAGTAGTTAGAGTGTTTTATTATCTATTCTGTGATGATGTAGGATCTAACAGACCTAGCTCCTTGGGCTGCTGCCCCCCACTCCCAGCCTTTTTTATAGACATTGTCCACAATTCATTTACTCATTCATTTATTTATGCTGAGATAGGCACATAGTAGGTGATAGATTTACATCCATGAACAATAAACCCAATGTCTGTTACCACTTCCTATTCTCCTCCCTGTCACTGGCCCTCACTCCTCAAGCACCTACCCCAGTCTTGGCCCAGGTTTTATTTGGCAGGTTAATGGTTAAGACAGAAGCTAGGGGTGATGGTTTCATCTAGTCTTTTGAATGTGCCATTTTGTGTCACTCCTTGTTTCAGATCCCTCTTTCCTCAGCCTTCTGTTTTCTTGCCTACCTGTATCCCTCAGCTAGAAGTTAATTGGCAAAGTCTCAGAATCTAATGGTTTATACAATTGATGCAGATGCCACTGGTAAATAGATTGTTAAAATATTGAGAAAGCAGTGAAATGTACATAGCAGGTTCCTGCAGAGGTCCAAGAACATATAGTTCCAGCATTTTCTTTCTCTACAGCCTGGAGGAAAGAGAATGGAAATGTTCAGGAAGGAGGCACAGAGCCAGTCCCCCACTCTCACTGCTGCCTCCTGGACACTGGCCAGTGCTGGCACTGCCAGTAAGCCAAGAAAAATCAAGGGAAAGTCTTTCCTTGGGATGTTCGAAATCTGGTGGAGGGGACAGAGAGATAAAGGGATACGGTACAATGGATAAATGTTACAATTGGAAGGTCTCATGCAGATTATCTAGAACTTGTACTATCTTACAAATAAGGATATTAAATCCAGAAAACAAAAGCAGCTTGCCCTAAGCCCCTTTCCTCCAGACTGAGAATTCCAAGGTGCTTCACCTTTCCTCATTGTCACTGTTACTGGATGGGGTCTAGACTCAGAGCAGGTGTGCTGTATGCCTCAGGCCCACTGGTGATGTGTGGGTTCTTCACATGTGAAGAGGCTTCAAGTGTGAGCCTCTGGAGGAAGAAAAGCAGCAAGCAGAGAAGTATGGGAGAAATGAGGAGCACCAAGCATCATGTTTATACAAGTGGAGACACAGACTTTTGAGATGAAAGATGAATGTCAAGTGCTCCTGAAAGAAGGATCAAGTTTAAACCATGTTTTTTTGGAAACAATGTCATGGAAATGAGTTGTAACCATAGGAAGAGCTGCTGAAATGATAGATATAGAAGTCAAAATAAAGTGCATTGAGAGGTGAATATGATGGCAATTAACTAAGACTGTGGAGAAAGTATTAAGAACTCTGAGAAGTTTGGCTATAAAAAGAGGAGAGTTAGGATGTTACCCAGATGGGATTGGAGAGTGAAAAGAAGTTAAGGACTCTTTTTCTTTCCCTCTCCCATTTCTGGAAGAGTGAGAGAGGTTGGAATCTGCAGGACACTCACTGGCCTTCAAAGTAGAGGGAAGAAGGAAAGGTTGGGACAGAGGTAGAGTTTCACATTTTGTGGTATTTCATAATACAACAGAGAACAGTTCAAAATGTAAACCCTATTAAAATCTTCCTTTTGCCCTGGCTGATGTAGCTCAGCAGGGGCTGCAAACTAAAGAGCCACTGATTTGATTCCCAGTCAGGGCATATGGCTGGGTTGCAGACCAGGTCCCAGTGGGGGCCACGTGAGAGGCAACCACACATTGATGTTTCTCTCCCTCTCTTGCTACCTCCCTTCCCCTCTCTCTAAAAGTAAATAAATAAAACCTTTAAAAAATCTTCCTTTTATAGACAGTTTTGAATTATATTCACTCAGTTTTACAACTTCAAGATCCAGTCTTCCTCTTTTTAATATAAATGTACCAACTCAAAATAGTTGAAATTAAGAGGACATTGAAGTCATCTGACCAATAATACACTTTGTTCATGGAAGCATAAATGAATCTGGAGGTTTTAGCTAGAAATAAAAGACAAATTAATTCAAGGGTCTTAGAGTTTACAAATCAAAGTTGCAACTATGCAATACCAGAGCAGATGTACCAAAGCAGAGAGAAAATATGAGAGTTCTTATAGTAAAAAGTACACTTTTTGGAAGAATCAGTCCTGCATTCTTAGCCTCTGGATTGGTCTGAGATGATAATCTTTCAGATGCCCAGTGGTCTGGATAATGGATGTCTGATGGTCCAGAGATATGAACATTCTTTTCTTAGTCCTCCAGAGGGAAATCAGAGAGTTCTATAGGAATATTAGAGACAGAGACAGAGACACAGACAGAGTTAGATATACAGAATTCAGAAGTTTAAGTTCCTTGGCAAGCTGAAACAGGAGTAGAATTATTTTCTCATGCCTTCACTTGATTTTAGAAATTTAGTAGCTTTACTATAGTAACTTTATTTTAGTTCTTCACTCCTTTCCTCAATTGTATAATATTAAGTTAAATGAATTCTCCATAGGTAGTTAAACAAATGCCTTCAATAATCCCTCACATTTGTTTGAATTGGGTGCAATTCAAAAATAATTTATCTCAGCATTGATAAGAAACATAACTATTGGGTATAACAGCCTCTATTAAGCTAGACTCTCATCTAGAATAATAGCAGCATCAAAATAATATTGAACCCAAACACATATATCTCCGTTCCCCCAGATAGGCATTATAAGACTGACATAGATAAACAAATTGAAGCCTAAAGAAGCTGAGAGTAAGTTGGCCTAGATCTATCCTCTGTCTCTCATGGTGCCTCCACAGTATCATAAGTCCACTCTCCTGCCAATCCTTCTCATTTCACAGAGACACGAATCATAAATTTACCAAAAATTGATGATATGAATCTACATTCATTATTGACTAAATATGAACTTCTTACCCTGGTAGGAAATACATAAGGAAAATCAGCCTGAATTATACATTTTGAAGTGTTCAATATTCCAAATTCAGATAATCTATTTCTATGTAGTTTTCCACATGACCTCTATTCATATTTCCTTAAATTTCTTAAACTTCTGAAGCTTAGAGTAGAGTGCCCTACTCCAGCTAAAATGAACTCTGGACCTTACTCAACATTAGAAAAATATACCCAGGTCCCTAACTTTTTGTAAAACAGGACCCAAATTTCCCTGTGGATGACAAAAGAGCTTATTTTTCTACATGTAAATATCACATAACTTTATTAACAAAATGGCACCCATTCTGATGAACCGAAACCCTATGTAAACAGATATGGGAAGTTAAACCTTGAAGATAAAACTTTAAAAAATTATTTTATTGTTTATGCTATTACAGCTGTCCCTATTTTCCCCCTTTGCTCCCCTCCTCGCAGCATACCCCACTCCCACAGTCAATCCATTGTTCATGTCTATGGGTCATGCATACATCTTCATTAACTAATCCCTTCACCTTCTTTCAACCAGTCCCCACCTCTCCCCTCCCCCCTTACAGCTGTCAGTCTCTTCCATGTTTCTATGCCTCTGATTCTATTTTGTTCATTAGATTCCACTTATAAATAAGATCATATGGTATTTGTCTTTCACCAACTAGCTCATTTCACTTAGCATAATGGTCTCCAGTTCCATCCATGCTGTCATAAAAGATAAGAATTCCTTTTTTTTCTTTACTGCTGCATAATATAGGAGACCATTCTGCATGGCATGGGCCCAGCTCCCACTTGGAGATGCACAGGACCCACACACACAAATAGGTTCTCCTGTGGGGAATCAGGCCTGCATTGTACCTAGACTGCCATGAGACTTGCTTTTGCTAAAACTCTCTCACCCTGGATTGAGACAGCAAGTGCTTACTGTAACTTCTTAAAATCCATGCTAAACCTTCCAAGAATGAGTGTAACCAGTTCAACCACTTTTCCCTTTGTATTTGCAAATACCCTTCTTCTGTGATGTGATTAGTGTCATCCTCTCCTTTGTTTCCTGTAAAAGGTAACCACCTAAAGCGAACCTGTGCATAGTAAATGAGGACCATCATGTAATGTGCCCAGAAAAGCAATAAAGGCTGGTCAAGGCAAGGGCCGAGGCATTTCCCTCTTCTTGAGAGAGAAGTCATGCCATCCCTTTTCCTCCACAGGACTCGGTAGTCCATGTGAATTTCTCATGCCTCATCCACAATGTGACAGACCCCACGAGCTGGGGTCCACATCAGCATAATATTCCATTGTGTAAATGTACCACTCCTTTTTTATCCACTCATCTACTGATGGACCTCTAGGCTGTTTCCAAATCTTGGCTATTCTAAATAACACTGCTATGAACATCAGGGTATATATATTCTTTCTGAATTTGTGTTTTGGGATTCTTAGGATATACTCGCAGAAGTGGAATCACTGGGTCGAAAGGCTGTTCAATTTTTAATTTTTGAAGGAACTCCATACTGTTTTCCACAGTAACTGTACCAGTCTTCCCAGCAACAGTGCACTAGGGTTTCCTTTTCTCCATATCCTCACCAGCACTTTTTGTTTGTTGCTCTATTAATGATAGCCATTTCAGTGAGTGGGAGGTTATATCTCATTGTGGTTTTAAATTGTACCTATCTGATGGCTGTGATGTTGAGCATTTTTTCATATGTCAGTGGGCCATGTGTATGTTCTCCTTGGGTAACAGTCTACTCAGGTCCTTTGCCCACTTTTTTTTTTATCAGATTGTTTGCCTTCCTGGTGTTGAGTTGTGTAAGTTCCTTATATATTAAATATATAAGTTCCTTACATATTAAACCCTTGTCCAATATATCATTGACAAATATGTTCTCCCATACAGTGATTTCCTTCTTCATTTTGATGATGGTTTTTTTTTAGCTATGCAGGAGCTTTTTTAATTTGATGCAGTCCCAATTTTCCCCTTTGTTTCTGTTGCCTTAGAAGATGTATTGACAACAATATTGCTACATGAGATATTTGAAATTTTATTGCGTATGATTTCTTCTAGGATTTTTATGGCATTGCACCTTGTATTTAAGTCCTTTACCCATTTTGCATTTATTCTGCTGTATGGTATAATTTGGTGGTCTAGTTTAATTTTTCTGCATGTACCAGTCCAGTTCTCCCAGCACCATTTATTGAAGAGACTGTCTTTACTCCATTGTATGCTCTTGTCTCCTTTGTCAAATATCAATTGACCATAAAGATGTGGGTTTATTTCTGGGTTCTGCATTCTGTTCCATTGATCTGTGTGAAGTTTCTTATGCCAGTTCCAGACTGTTTTGATTACTGTGGCCTTGTAGTAGTTTGATATCAGGCATTGTGAACCACCAACTTTCTTCTTTCTCAGATTGCTGAAGCTGTGTGGGGTATTTTTTGGTTCTATAAACTTTTTTTGAATATTTGACAAAATATTCAAGGTCTGTGTTTAAGGTAAAATTTGACAAAGAATAAAGTGAGGAAATTCCTTTGTCTTTACAAGTACAGACAACCCAATTAAAAAAATGGGTAAAGGACCTTAATAGACACTTCTCCAAAGAGAACATACAGAAGGCCTATAGACATATTAAAATATGGTCAATGTCACTAGTCATCAGAGATATGCGAATTAAAACCACAATGAGATACCATTCCACACCTATCAGAATGATAAAATGGCTATCATCAACAAGTCAACAAATGTCCCAACACCATTTGTTGATGAGGTTATTTTTACTCCATTTTATACTTCTGCCCCTTTGTTGGACCTTATTTGACCATAGAGATTTGGGTTTATTTCTGGGCTCTCTATTCTGTTCCACTGCTCTATGTGTCTGTTCTTATATTAGTACCAGACTGTTTTTTATTATGGTGGCCTTGTAATATAGTTTGATATCAGGTATGGTGATCCCTCCTACTTTGTTCTTCCTTCTCAAAATTGCTACAGTTATTTGGGGTCATTTATGGTTCCATGTAAATTTTTTGAAATGTTTGTTCTATATCTGTGAAATATGCCATTGGTAATTTAATAGGGATTGCACTGAATCTATAAATTGATTTGGGTAGTATGAACATTTCCTCAAATAACTAAAAATGGAAGTGCCTTTTGTCCACCAATTCCACCGCTGGGATTATACTTTAAGAACCTGAAACACTAGTTCAAAAAGAATCTATGCACTCCAACGTTCAGAGCAGTACAACTTACAATAATCAAGTGCTGGAAGCAGCCTAGGTGCCCATCAGTAAATGAATGGATCAAAAAAATTGTGGTACATTTACCCAATGGAATACGACACAGCAGGGAGAAAGAAGGAGTTCCTACCCTTCATGACAGCATGGATGGAACTAGAGAGATTGTGCTAAGTGAAGTGAGCCAGGCTGTGAAAGACAAATACCATATGATCTCACCTATAAGTGGAACCTAATCAACAAAACCAACAAGCAAGCAAAATACAACCAGAGACATTAATGAAAGAACAAACTGATAGGAACCTGAAGGGAGGGCGAGGGAAATAATGGGGGAATGATGGGAAAAGGTCATCAAAGAACACGTATGAAGGACCCATGGACAAAGCCAAATGGGCATAATACTGAGGATGGGAGGTGGGGGAGGGTGGGTGGGAGGGAGAGTAGTGGTGGGAAAATGGAGACAACTGTATTTGAACAATAAAAAATTAAAAAATAAATAAATCAACAAGCAACAAGTGCTGGCAAGGATGTGGATAAAGAGGAAACTGTTTGCACTGTTGGTGGGAATGCAGATTGGTGCAGCCACTGTGGAAAGAATATTGAGATAGGTCTACAAATTAAAAATCGGTCTGCCTTTTGACCCAGCAATCCCACTTATGGGAATATATCTGGAGGAACCCAAAAACTAATTTGAAGGGATATAAGCACACCTCTGTTGACTGCAACATTATTTATAATTGCCAAGATATGGAAGCAGCCCAAGTGTTCATCAATGGTTGACTGGATAAAACCACTATGGCACATTTCCATAATGGAATACTACTTGGCTGTTAAAAAAAAGCAAAAAAAATGTTACCCTTTGCTACAGTATGGGTGAACTTGGAGAAAATTATGCTAAGTGAAATAAGCCAGTCAGAGAAAGACAAGTACCATATGATTTCATTCATGTGTGGAATCTAATGAACAACCTGAACTAACAAGCAAAACAGAGACAGACTCATATATGGAGAACAGGATGACAGCTAAACATGGGGAGGGAAGTTAGGGGGTGGAGTGATTGAGCAAAAAGGAAAAAGGACTCATAGACATGGAAAACAGTGTGGTGATTGCTTGGGTGGCAAGGGAGGTATAAGGGGACTAAGTGGTAATGGAAAAAATTAAAATTAAATGAAGTGCTTATCTGGGAAGCAATTTATCTGCCCTTCCATTCTAAATGATAGCTTTGCTCGATAGAGTAATCTTGAATGTATGTCCTTGCTTTTCATGACTTTGAGTACTTTTCAGACCCTTCTTGCCTACAAGATTTCTTTTCAGAAATCAGCTGACAGTCTTATGGGAACTCCTTTGTAGGTAACTCCTTCTTTCCCTCTTGCTGCTTTGAAGATTGTCTCTTTGTCTTTAATCTTGGGTACCTTAATGATGATGTGCCTTGGTGTGTTTGTCTTTGGGTCCAACTTCTTTGGGACTCTCTGGGCTTCCCGAACTTCCTAGAAGTCTATTCCCTTTGCCAGATGGGGGGAAATTGACTTTGAATACTTATTTTCATGACTTTGAAGACATTTCCAGCCCCTTCTCACCTGCAAGGTTTCTTTTGAGAAATCAGCTGATAGCCTTACGGGAAGTCCTTTGTAGGTAACTGTCTCCTTTTCTCTTGTTGCTTTTAAGGTTCTCTCCTTCTCTTTAATTTGGGCAATGAATTATGATATGCCTGGGAGTGTGCTTCCTTGGGTTCAACGTTTCTGGGACTCTCTGAGCTTCCAGGACTCCCTGGAAGTCTACATCTTTCACCAGATTGGGGAAGTTCTCCTTCATTATTTTTTCAAATAAGTTTTCAGTTTCTTGCTCTTTCGCTTTCCTGCTGGCACCCCTATGATTTGCATTTTGGAACATTCAAAGCTGTCCCAGAGGATGATAAGGCTCCCTTCATTTTTCTGAATTCTTGTTTCTTCATTCTGTTCTGGTTGAATGTTTACTTCTTCCTTCTCTAAACTGTTTATCTGAGTCCTGGTTTCCTTCCCATCACTGTTGGTTCCCTGTACATCTTCCTTTATTTCACTTTGCATAGCCTTCACTTCTTCCTCTATTTTCTGACCATACTCAACAATTTTTGTGAGCATCCTGATTACCAGTGTTTTGAACTCTGCAGCTGATAGGTTGCCTGTCCTTTATTGTTCATTTCTATTTTTGAAGCTTTGATCTGTTCTTTCATTTCGGCCATATTTCTTCATCTCGGTGCACCTGTTATATAGTAGAGGGCAGAGCCTTATGCATTTGACAGGGCCAGGAAACCTATGCCATTGCATTGTGGTGCTGCCTGTGGAGGAAGGGTCAGCCAGGGAACAGTACCACTTGCTCGGCTCTCAGCTGGCTTTCAGTCATTTCCCCTGCTACCCACAAGTAAATTTGGCTCTTCTGGTGCTAGATCTTCTGGTGGGTGGGTTTGTGTGCGTTCTAGGATGCTATGGGTCTCTGTAACAAACTTTTTTTTGAAGCTGGGCATTTCTCCCACTACCACAACCCCCACAGGTTTTTACAGACAGAGGTTTGGTGGTTTTATTTCCCTGCTCTAGAACCCTGGGTTGCTTGGTTTGTCTCACTCCCCAGTTGGTACTTCCATTTTATTCACCTGCAAATGTAGGAATGCTCTTTCTGCAATTCTTTCCCTCACCCCCCGCTAGTCCTCCAGCCACCACCTTACCATGAGTCCTCTCTGCCCCAGCTGCCTGTCTCTGCTCCTCCTATCAGTCTGGATAAATGTTTCTTTTTTAACTACTCAGGTTTGGAGTTCTATGCAGTTCAATTTTCTGGCAGTTCTGGTTATTTTTTGTTTTCAGATTTGTTGCTGTCTTTTTGGTTGTGTGAGGAGTCAAAGTGTATGTACCTTCACCTCCATCTTGCCTGGAAATCCTAATCTTTAAATTTTATTTGTATAAATTTTATTCAGAGAACTAATTGTGTTGGTAATAGCTTTAATGGGCCACTTTTTTTTTTTGCAGTAGATTTTTCAACCTCTTGAAATAATGGAGTTGGAAAAACAAATGCAAATATGTTTGCATCCATAGTTTAGTTTTTGGAATATTATAATTGCTAAGTAACCTCTCTGTCAACCGCAAAACAAAAAATGATGTTTAGATCCCTTTTTGTCAAATAATCTGCTATAAATTGGGAGCATATCAATCTGGATAGGCATAGCCACTGGGAGAACTGACTTTTCTGTCCCTGTTCTACATTAAATCTTCCCAAGAGAAGAAATCACTGAGCCAATAAATCAGAGCAGGAAAAAGGCAAATGTAGCTTAATGTCTGCAAAAATTATCCTGCTTTGTTTCAGATCTCCTTACAAATCAAACCTCTGACCTGTTTCCTGCAATGCGCTGCCTTTGTGAATGGAACATCAGTCCTGGGCTGGTGGTATTTAAGCAAGTAGCAACTTCTCTGATTGTTAGTTCTCCCAATTGTAAAAAGTGGGGCTGACAATAGCACCTACCACCCTCAGCTATTGTGAGATAAATGAAGTGATGAATGCACAGCAATGAGCACTGCACTGAAGAAGTAAGTGCACACAAGTTTTTCAATATAGCAGATAGCAGAGAAACAAGGGCTCCAGCCAGTGACAGTCAGGGAATTGAAACGAGGAGTATGTCATTCATCCCTTCAGTCATAAACAAATGTACATTAAACAAATAATGTGAGCCTTGGCTGGTGTGGTTCAGTGGATTGAGCACTGGCCTGTGAACTAAAGAGTCACTGGCTCGATTGCCAGTCAGGGCACATGCCTGGGTTGTGACCCAAGTTGTACCCCCAGTAGGGGGTGCATGAGAAGCAACCACACATTGATGTTTCTCTCCTCTTTCTCCTTCCTTTTCCCTCTCTCTAAAAAATAAATAAATAAAATACAAAAAAAACAAATAACGTGTATGTTAAAGAAATACATTCCATCAAAAAGCAAATATGCAAAGACACTGTCATGCTGCTATCTTCCACATAGTTCCCACCTAGCAAATGTACATTAAGTGAATGATTAACCATGGATCAATTCTTTTCTTAAATGCTTTAATCCCTATGTTTTCCAAAACTCTGAAAGAACCAGCTACAACAGCCCATCATTGGAAAAATGACATGGTGGCCTTTACCTTGGAATGAAACTGAAAGTTTGAAATTATTTTATGTTCTGCTAAACAACTAAAAAAATAGTCAAAATCATTTTTTTACAGAAAGAAGGATGTTCAAATATGCAGAAATGAGTTAGGTAACAAGATCAAGTAGAAGGTTTAATGCTTTTTGATTCAGACAAACTGACTTACTTTGGGGACAATTGGACTTTCAGATTCTTGTACTTTAAAAAGAAAATCAACATCTAGTAGCCTTCCTGTCAAAATGACCAAGTAGGTAAAACGGTACTTGCATCCTTCCACAACCACATCAAAATTACAACTAAATTACAGAACAAACATCACTCAGAATTGGCTGAGGTCTAGCTGAACAAAAGTCCTGTAACTAAGGATATGCAGAAGAAGCCATATCGAGACTGATAGCAACTATGGAGATGCAATACAGGCTGGTCCTACCACCCACTTGTGGCGTTTAGAAACAGGAGGGATCTCTTAGCTGCACAGGCCTCCCCTGAAGAGCGAGGGATCCCAGACCCACACCAGGCCCTTCAGCTCAAGGTTCCAGTGCCAGGAAGAGAAACCCCCCAAAACTTTTGGCTTTGAAAACCATTGAGGATTGTGGCTGAGTGAGACAGAGGGCTACTAGAGTCCCAAACAGTTCATCTTAAAGGGCCCACTCAGGGACTTACTCAGACATAGTTGCTCTGAACTCCACAGCTGGTGCAGCAGCTTGAAAGCTCCAGGGACACATGGGGGAGAAACTGAATTGTCTGGCTTCAGGTCTAGGGCTTGAGGGGCAGCTTTCTCCCAGACGGTAGTGCTGGCATAAGCAATTGATTTTTTTGCTGATCCCTCCCACAACAGAACAGGCAGACTGCTGCCGTATCTGAGTCTCCATAAACTTTACAGTATTTGTTCACTATGTGATTCCTTGAGACCCTTACCCCCACCCCACCCCCAACTTGCATGTCTACCAGTGATTTTTTTCATATAAACAGCCTGTCTTGGCTCATGCTTTGGACTTTCCTAAAATATCTCAAAAGTTCACAAACACAAACAAGCGGCATCTGGCCTTGGTGTGCCCTATACCTTTTGCTAGATGGCCCCAAGCTTTGGTTTGAAACTTGGCCTTTCTTGGGCACCTCCAAGCCTAACATAAGTAACAGCCATCTGTAGATTATTCTTTAGCTCATGTCCAGCAGAGCACAGGCAGTGGCTCACCTTGACCTACATATTTTAGGAGGCCTCCCAGCCAGCACACTCACTAGAAAAACTTCAGACTATGTCCAATGACTACCAACCACCTTCACGAGCAACGTATACACATACACACAAGGGGTAGGCGCATCAGGCACCAGAGTCCTGCTGAAGCAAGCCCTGCTGTGTGGTGTTGGCCCTTCATGACAGATCTTCCACTGTGATCATGGCCAGTGCTTGCAGCTAATTGTTCTGTTTGTAAACTCCTTCCATTAATGTGCCAACAGCAACCAAAGCTCAACTACAATAGGTGGGTTCACATAGCCCACACAAAAGGTGCACCTGGAGTGCCCAGCTTGGGTGACCTAGGAAAATGTGCCACTGGGCCTGGGAGAATGCATAGTACATAAGGCCAGTCTACCAAAACCAGAAGATGTAGTGCTCTACCTAATACATAGAAACAAAACACAGGGAGGCAGCCAAAATGAGGAGATACAGAAACTTGTCCCAATTGTAAGAACCAAACAAAACTTCAGTAAAAGAATTAAACAAAATGGAGCCAACCAATGTACCTTATAACAATGGTTATAAGGATACTCCATAAACTTATGGTAAGAATAGATGAACTTAGAGAGGACTTCAACAAAGAGACAGGAAACATAAAATGAAGATTAAAAAGACATTAAAAAGAACAAGTCAGAAATGAAGAATATACTAACTGAAATGAGAAACACATTGCAGGGAATCATCAGTACCATAGACAGCCCTGACTGGTATGTCTCCCTATTCGTTGGGCATCATCCAGCAAAATGAAAATTACCAGTTCAATTCCTGGTCAGGGCACATGTCTAGGTTGCAGGCAAGTCCCAGTTAAGGCATGTGCAAAAGACAACTGATCAATGTTTGTCTCTCACATTGATATTTCTCTCCCTCTCTTCTTCTTCCCTTCCCCTCTCTTTAAAAATAAATAAATAAAATCTTTAAAAAAACAATAGAGCAGACAAAGCAAATAACAAATCAGCCATTTGGAAGATAAGGAGGCAGAAAACACCCATTCTGAAAAACAAAAAGCAAGAAGAATCTGAAAAAATGAAGATAATTAAGGAGTTTCTGGGACAATGTCAAGCATACCAACATTTGCATAATGGGGCTAACAGAAAGAGAAAAGAGAGCTTAGCGTTGAAAACCTAGTTGAAAATATAACAGAAAACTTCCCTAACTTGGTGCAAGGAATAGACATACTCATATTCCATGGTGCAAGGAATAGAGTCCAGAAAGTGTAGAGAGTCCAAAACAAGATGAACCCAAGAGGCCCACACCAAGACACATTATAATTAAAATGCCTAAGATTAAAGACAAATACAGAATCTTAAAAGCTACAAGAGAAAATCAGTTTGCTCTCTCTAAGGGATCTCCCATAAGACTGTGGGCTGATTTCTCAGCAGAACGTCTCAAGCCAGAGGGGATTTGCAAGAAATGTTCAAAGCAATAGAAAGCAAGGACATATAACTAAGATTACCAAGCAAGGCTATCATTTAGAATCAGAGGACAAAGAGTTTCTCAGAAAAGGAAAAGCCAATGACATTTATCACCACCAAATCTGCATCACATGAAATGTTAAAAGGTTTTCTTTGAGAAAAAGAAAAAACAGATGAAAGTATGTTGGGGACTGTCCTGCCTGGTCTCAGGAATTTGTAACCCCCCATGACGTAGGCTGAGTGAGAGACCTCCGTACCAGGAGCCACTAAGGAGACAAAACTTATTCCCCTGGCATGAACGCTGCCTGTTCTGTGCTTGGCCTCCTAGGCTTGATCGGTTAGCCAATGACAGGTAAGGTTTCCCATGGAGGGAATAGCCTAAGACAGGCATGATCACGAGAAGGCCTCTGGGAAGAGACTTGGGGGCTGTGGAAATGAAGGGGTGATTGACATCCACTGCTGCCCCCTCGGCTTTGTCGAAGCCCGAGTCCTTGTTCTTAGTTGTAAGAATTCCAAGTCTCCTGGCTGCCTTTGTCTCCTCTGCCCAACTCAGGCCTGCAGAAATAGCAGGGGCAGTGCAGTCCAGACCAGAGATGGCGGACCCCCGGGGGTAATCAGGCCTAGGACATAGAATATGCAAGATCCTGTGAGATCCGTTTGCTGGAGGATGATTAGATTAGAATTTGAAGGCACAGACAGGAAACCAAAACTAGTCCTTTGAGCCCTGTAGTCCTTTCAAATGATAAAACTCCAAACTTTGCCCAGAATCACAGCGGGAGTTCTGTCAGAACCTTTGAAAGTTACCTATTCCTTTTGATCTTTTCTGCCAGACTGTGAATCCACAAACTGAGTCTGTATTCTTAATAAAAACCTACTGAGATGAGGACTCGAGGCGCTCTCCACTAGAGAGAGTGGCCGTTCCGTCCCCATTTCCCGACAGGACCTAGTTGACTCTGTGTATGTTTTTCTCGTGTTTCGACAAACATCCGCAGCAGGGATGGATACTGCTGGCCGGTATCCACCACAAAAATATGACGCAGACACTGGCCTGCAGTGTCCGAGGCATGATGGATGAAATATGAGACATTCACACAGACTACTGAGTCCTGTGGAGGAAAAGGGATGGCACAGCTACCCTCTCAAGGGGAGGGTGCCTCAGAGAAGCCTGGCCACTCTCTCTAGGGGAGAGCACCCCAATCCTTCCCTTCACAGGGTTTCTATTGGCTTCTAAATTGCACAGGAATACAGGTAAAGTTCATTAATCATTGCCAGGCAGTAACAAATAGATAATGTTTAAAGAACTGAAAGGTCTCACACTGAGTCAGGGTTTATCACCTAAAAAGTTACAAAACTTAAGGGACTAAACTCATTTCCTGCCTGGGACTTTATAATCTAATTAAGAGCATCCTCAGCAAAGCAGGTTTCACAGGATTTTACATATCCTTTCTCAGGCCTAATCACCCTGGGAAGACCACGTTCCCAGCACAGGGTTGTACCGCCCCCTTGTCATTGTTACAGGCCCGAGTCAGACAGAGGAGACAAGTCAGCCAAGAGACTTGAGACTTCTCACAGGCAGAATGAGGACTCAGGCTTTTTCAAAGCCGAGGGGTGAGGGTCGATCACTCCCTTTTTTCATAGCCCCCCAAATCCTTCCCTGGAGCCTCCACATGATCATGCCTGTCTTAGATGGTTCCCCCCTTGGAGAATATTACCTGTCATTGGCTAACTGATCAAGCACTGGGAGCCAGGCAAGGGGCAGAAGCAGAGCTCCTGCCAGGGAGATAAGCTTGTCTCCTTAGTGGCTTCTGGTCCAGAGGTCTCTTACTCAGCCTTAGCCATGGGAAATTACAGGTCCTGAAACCAAGCAGGGTGGTTCCCAACAAAAATATGAATAATAAAATCGCAATAAATACGTATCTATCAACAATTAGTTTAAATAAAAATGGATTAAATGCTCTAATCAAAAGACAAATGGTGACCGAAGGGACAACAAAACCTTCACATATGGTGTCTACAAGATACTCACTTCTGATTGAAAGACACATGCAAAATGAAAGAAAAGGGAGGAAAATAATATCTCATGAAAATGGAAACAAAAGGAAAGCTGGAGTAGCAATACTTACACAAAATAGACTTTAAAACAAAGGTTCTAACAAGAGACAAAGCAGCACCCAATGATTCCACTTCTGAGTGTTTATCCTCAGAAACTCAAAATGGTAATTTGAAAAAACATATGCATATATATGTTCAGTGCTGCATATTTTACAACAGCCAAGATGTGGAAGCAAACTAAGTGTTCATCAATAGATGAATGCATAAAGAATGAGTGGTGCCTGTACACAATGGAATATGACTTAGTCATAAAAAATAATGAAATCTTACTATCTGCAACAACATGGATGGACTTAGTAGTTATTGTGCTGAGTGAAGTAAATCTTGTAGAAAAGACAAATGTCACTACTATGTGGAATCTAAAACACAAAACAAACTAGCAAGCAAAACAAGAAACAGACTCATAGATACAGAAAACATTTTGATGGTTGCTAGTTGGGAGGGGGACAGGGGCTAGGTGAAGAAGGTGTAGGATTAGGAATTAGAAATTGGTAGTGACAGAAAAGTCATGGGGATGTAAAGTACAGCATAGATTATATAGTCAATAACTTATAATAACTATGTATGGTGTCATACAATACTAGATTTATTGGGGTAATCAATTCATAAGTTATATAAATGTCTAATGATTTGGTTGTACAACTGAAATGTGACATTGTAATATTAATGTAATATTGTACAGAAACTGTAATTGAAAAATAAAAAGTTATTTAAAAAATAAGTAACCCACACCTGGGACCCAAGGAAGTGGAAATAGTAAGAGCTGGCAGGAATACATTACTTTCAGAAATAGTTTCTTGCTTAATATTCCTGGCCACTCTGATATGAGGGGCAACATAAGATTTTTTTCACAGATAAGGCCACAGAGATACAGAGAGCTCCCAGAGTGAGCCAAACATGAAAGCATCTGGTCACAGCTTGGCTTTTGGCAGTCCTTGTAAAGAGACTGGTATGAGTATCATAAAAATTTATAAACAAAATCCTCATATAAAATGAACTCAGGAGGCCAGAAGAGGGAGCTCTATGCAGTACATGGATTCTGGAGCCCAACAGGAAGAACTCTGTGTTTCTAATGGCTCTCTTGACTTCCTCTTCTCCTCTTTGAAAAAGTTTCCTTCATTTCCAGGACTTGTGTGTGGTTCACCATTAGACCACATGTCCAAAATTGTGATTCTCTGTTGTTACTGAATGAACTAATTTTGCTGGAGAAATACCTGGCTTCCTATTTGTTTAAGGTCAACAGTACTGTTTCACATTTGTGCTAGTCCTTTCTGGCCAGAATTTACTCAGAACTGGTTGCATGGCATGAGGGAGCTGCCAGAAAAAAGAGTATGTAGGGAAGGAGAGAGTGAAGATCAGATGACCAGCTGGTCTTAAATGGTGTAAGCTGAGAAACCAGAACAAAATCCGATGTCTGGAATAGGGGCTACATCATGTAAGTCAGAGAGACCCAGCTGAGGAAGCACAAAGGGTACTGATATCTAGGCCCAGAAGAGGAAGTCATGGTCAGGGTGTAAATTAAGGGCCAGTGCAGAAAGTTAGGGTGTTGTGATAAAGGTAGACCCCGATCTCCCGCATTCCAGGGTGGAATAAACACATGGAACTCACATGTTCAAAGTCCTGTCATTAGCCCATATTTTAAATTCCAGATGGAAATTCCTAGGTCAATTCTGTTTATTTTGGGGGCTCAGAATACATTGTTCTTCCCCTGCCCCACCCCAGTATGGATACTTCCTATAAAGGACTTGGTATTTTTTTTTAATTTTTTTAAATTTTTATTTTTTTTGAAGTTCAGATTTTTTATTGACTGTGTTACAAAAAGAGGGCTAGTCAAATAGTCCAAAGCCCATTCATCATCAGACTCCTCAGATTCTTCTTTCTTTGCTTCCACTTTCTTTTCTTCGGCAGGAACAACAGCAGTTGAGGGGGCAGGACCTCCTGCTGGTGCAGGACTAGCTGCTGGGGCAGGTCCGCCAGCCTCTACATTGCAGATGAAGCTTCCAATGTTAACATTGGCCAGAGCCTTTGCAAAGAGGCCTGGCCAGAAAGGTTCAACATTTACACCAGCTGCTTTAATAAGGGCATTGATCTTATCCTCCGTCACTGTCACCTCATCGTCGTACAGGATAAGGACCGAGTAGATGCAGGCGAGCTCCGAGACGGAGGCCATGGTGTAGGTGAAAGCTGGGAAAGCGCTGCCTGGAGTGGTGCTAGTCACCAGATGAAGTGAGGACCTCACCCCAACGCAGCCTTAGCTTCCTCGGAAGAACCGAGCACCTTAGCGGTACCTGGGGAAAGGGCAGGACTTGGTATTTTTAAAAGAAACTTAGACTCTACCCAGGGTCTGACTCAAACATTTTAATGAGACTAATGGTGTTCAGTGGATTTAATTGACACTACGGTCTCTGAGGGGTTACCAGTAACTTCTCTGAAGTGTTGACAGGTCCTTTCTCTTCTTGTTCTGCCTAACAAACTACTGATTCTACCTTGAAACCTATTTCACATCTGATCTTTCTTCTCAAGTCTTGCTTATGCCATGGTTACAGGTCAGACCTTCAAGCTAGTCACTCTGCCACCAAAAAATCTTTCACTCTTGCTCATTATGGAATGCCTGGCTCATGAGGAGTTAGACACCTATCCTTCTTTCATTTTAGTCTTCCACTGCTCGTCTGTCATCACTCCTCATCTACACTGAACTTGTCACCATTCCCTAAAACACCATGCCTTCATGCCCTGTGCCTTTGCTTTTTCTTCCTTTCTTAGACTAATTATTGGCAAGAGAACAAGAATCCAGATCAGAGCCCTGCTAATCAGAAACAATTCCAAATTCTGACCAGCCTTCTCTTCACTGCCACTCCAAGATTTGGACCTAAAGAGGAAGGATTTATTGATTTATCTTTCTCTTGGTTACAGTTCCAAAAGGACCAGGAGCTACAACAGCTTCAGAAAATGGTATAAAAATTCCTTGTGCCTTTTCTCCTGGCTATGTGCAGTAAAGTCAGACTTGACCCTGAGAACACGAAGGTGTTCCTGGGAAGATCAGGTGAGAGCTAAACCGGAATCACGAATCCCCTAATCCCTGGCAGGAGCAGCTCTTCTCTCATGGGTACATGCCCTTGCGTTGTGAAATTCTAGAACAGACGTAGTTCTGCCATAATTACCTGAACCCTCTACCAATCACCCTCCCAGCCCACAAACCAGCCTAAGGCCACTAATATTTATATATACTGAATGTTTAAACACCTTTGTGGCCCAATTCCTTTTTTCGTTTTTTTTCTTTCTAACTTCCTTCCTTCCTTCCTTCCTTTCTCCTTTCCTTCCTTCCTTCCTTCCTTCCTTGCTGACTTCCTTCCTTCCTCCCCTATCCCATTCATTCATTCATTTATTTTTCTTTCTCTCTTTCTCTCTCCTTCCTTCCTTCCTTCCTTTCCTCCTTCCTTCATTACCTCCTTTCTTCCTTTTTCCTTCCTTCTTTTCTTTCCTTCTTTCTTCCTTCCTCTTTTAACCACATTGAGGTGATCTGTAATGTACATCTCCCCAGATCAAAAAGACAATTTCCTGACCTGGGTTTGGCACCTATCCTGGGTCATGGGAGGACTAAGCCCCCACTGATTGGAGGGAAACAATAAGCTTCTGTATTTTTTCTGGCATTGAGGATAGAGTCTATATTTCTGGCTGGTTGACCATCCTAGTCCTATGGGTGTTCTGCTGCTGGGTCACTGAGTCTGCCTTCCTGAGCCCACAGTGACTGGGAGGCATGTGGGAGGCCCCTTGAAAAAAATTGCTAGCTGACAACCTAGGAAAGAGATGGCAGCCCATGACCTGGACCATGGCTGTCCCCTCTGGGAGGCTGAGTGCCTTGTTTGGACCCCCTCTAGTTTCCTGCAATGCCCTTCCCTTTTTTTTCAGTCTCAAAATCTTATGGTCTCTACTAAAAAGGAGAAATTTCTGAGATGCCCTAAATTAATTACAGCAACCCAGAGTATGAAATGATAAGACAAGAGATGTTAATCTGTTAACAACTACAGAGCAGAACTAAAAAAGAATGCCTATGTTCCTCAGGGTATGTTGAAACTTTGAATTAAAATCCAAGTGGCTGTTTCTTTGATTACCTAAGGAGAATGGCTAGATGCCACTGACCTCTGGGAACCTATGCTTCTTGCTTACTTACTCATGAACTTTCCAGACTATTGTCCATACCATCTAGAGGAACAAACATTTCTTCCTTAGGAACTCTGCACCTATCCCAGAACTAGCTAAGCTTCACCTTCTCCCACCCACATTATCTGTAACCAATGTAAATCCTTTCAAAACAACACAAATCTTTCTTCCCCTTACTTGATATGTAAAAAAAGCCTGTCAACTCCAATGACTAACAAGCTGTCTTATCTACCCAAAGCTGCTGCTGCTGCTGCTGCTGCTGCTGCTGCTGCTGCTGCTGCTGCTGCTGCTGCTGGTTTAGACTCATGCCCCAGGACCTGGTTCTTTTCTGGCTACCACATGGCTCAAGAAACCATTTCATTAACAACAGCCTTTTGCCTTGTAGGTATTTCTTTTATAGCTTCCCAAAAGAGGATATGAGAAGAGGTACCCTGTCAGCAGCTTGAATCCATACTACATTGGTTATTGCCGAGGGAAAGCAGAGCCATGGTAGAAACAAGTTCTGTTCTCCTCCCATCTCCAAGTCAAGAGCAATGGTCATTCCCCTGGACAACAGGACAAACTGCCACTAGCTGGCATGGGCAGTGACAGCTTCAATGGCTCTTGGACATCCCAGAATATCACTCAAGTGGGCTCTGGCCTGGGGATTAGGACTTCGACATGAAATGGAGACATTCTGTGGAAGGAAATGGAGATTAGGCTTGCACTCACAGAGGCAAACCCTCCCATCTAGTCTGTGATCTTACCAGCAATGCTCAGCCAACATTTCATGAATGAAATGAATAATAAAGTCCCAGATGGCCCTTCCTTAGGAGCCCCAGTACTGGTCACTTGGTTTTTCTCTTATCTTCACACATTTGCTACCTGGAGTTAGAGTGTACCTGTCCCTCAGGTCTAGCTCAATCCCAGGATGGAGAAGACTCCCCCTTCATCCATTGAGAAACAATGTTTCCTGGTCTGCCTAAACGTAGTTACCACCATAACTTATTCCCAAAATTCAAAAATATTTCAGGCCATTATGAGAGAACCTGTGTAATTATATAATCAAAGTTTCTGAGAATATAGTCCTCAATTTATAAATATTTGCTTTACAGTCTCAACATGCTATATTGCCTCTGTTCTGGAAAGTGGGGAATTCTAAACAGGTGTCTGGAGAGACAGAGGGGAAAAACTAGTTTTGTCAGCAGAGGCCCTCTGGGGCAGCAGAGTTGGTCAATGTCCCTCTCCCACCACAGGACAAATGCGAGAAACTCATTAGCCAGCACTCCCATCTGGAGACCTTTGAACATGTCTCCTTGATGAACCTGGACACCATCGTGAAGTGCGCCTTCAGCCAGTAAGGTAGCATCCAGACAGACAAGTCTCTGATGATCCTTGAGCTGCAGGGTTTTTGTTTCTATCAATTGATATGCACTCAGTGGAGAGGCAGTTCAGGCAGCTGGGTTGCTCACCAGCTCAAAAAGCAAGAGTATTTGAGAGCTGCAGACCATGGACAAATTCCAGTTCAGACCAAATCTTGTCTCAGGCACAGATCCCTTATCCCTGGGACAGGGAGAAGCCTGATTTCTCATATCACTTGTAAAGGACTGAGGATCTCAAGGATTGTAAGACAGAAGCGATGAATCCTTCAGTGCCACCTGTCCCTCAGAAAGGGTTGTAAGAAGTTAAGAAAATTCCTGGGCAAGAAGTATGGGGAAACTGAGACTAGAAAATTACCTTAGGCCAAATATTTTGAGCCACTTGTAGCCAGCTGGTGAATCCAAGATCTTATCTCTTCTAACTAAGGACACGTCAAAGCAAATGTTTTATACTTCTCCTTAACCAGAGAATACTTAGCTTAAATCACCTTGGCCTGGGAACTTCCTCAATATTTCTCCTTACATTGGCAAGATACACTGGCTGGCCCTGGCCATAAACCACAGGTGTGCAGGAAAGACAGGAATGCTAATACAAAGGGAGGATTAACACCTGAACAAAGGGAACAAGCCTGACAGTTAGCTGCGGCACTCCCTTTTCAGTTCCCCCTTCCCCTCACTTCCAAATGAAAGGGGATGTCCCCACTCTTCCTAGAAATTTCCCCTTCCCAAATGCCCACATTTCCCTCTATTTCAGAGGAAGTTTCCCTCTATAAACTTCCTTGTGAAATCTTAAGGCAAGATGGATGTTAGGGTTTTACCCACCACCTTCTCAGATGCCAGCCTCTGATATAAATAAAAGTTCAATTGTAATCCAATTCCTATCTCTTCTTTTTGTCTGACCGCTTACAGGCAGCATGAGTTCCGCACTCAGTGGCCCTCCTATTTCATCCCTGCTGTTTGTGGAAACTCTTGCCTAGAGCCCCACTCCACCTCCAGGACAGAGGCCTCCCAATCCTCCAGTCTCTTCTGTACCTTCTCTTCAGGAACTTTCAGTCCTATATTCAGGCCATGGGGAACCTGAACAATCTGTTTTGTTGCAGGGCCAGAAATGTCTTCTATCAGAACAACATTTCAGGTTCACCCTTGATGGCCCCTGGAGCCACTGGGTCTGCCAGCTGGCCCATCAGCAGAAGTACCAAGACAAGGTCCAGAGCCTCCTGGGGGATGGTGCCTCCATTACCTTGTGAGAACTCAGGAGATGGGAGAGCCCTGCCCACTCAGCTGGACAAAAGGCCCGAGTCTGCCTGGGCCTTGCCTGCCCTCAGTTTGGGCTGCACCCTTTCGAGGATCACCTGGATCAAGGAGGCACTGTGACTCTGTCTGCCTGCACTAGGTGTCAGCAGGGCTTAGCAAGCCTACCACCATCCCTGATGGACACTCCTTACCCAGAGGTCTGAACTCCACCACACTCACTAACCTGAGCACTGTGCAAAAACACATGGCAGGTCAGACCCACATCTCTGGTCCTGTTTCTTTGTCATGAAGTGGATGCCTACATTTTAGTTTGTAGTTTGGATGAAGAATATAAAATGCTTGGCACAGAACTTGACCCTAGTAAAAGCTCAATAAACAAATGCTGATCCTTTGCATGTGGCCTTATAATTTAGTCCTAAAATTCTAATACCCTGAGATGTGAGGCCTGCAGAGATAATCAGACAGGGGCAGGGGTAGATGTGTTTTTATTCTTCTGGGTTCTAGGCAAGTGAGGAAGATCAAGAAATCCACTAGATGATTCATTCAACATTTTGATGAATATTTATTAGCTCCCATGCCATTGGGGTATTGTGGAAAATAAGTGAGATTACAAATGCAAAGTGGTAACTATTATTACTGCCACTATTAATGAAAAAAATTGCAGGGCATTTGACTAGCGGAAAACATGAACACAAGATTGTTGATTCAGTTTTCCCCAAGGAACTTAACACTTTTTTTGTGTGGGGGGTGTGTTGAATGGAGGGGGGTTAAGTTTGACCTGCCTTGGGAGCACAGAGAAGTCTAACTTCTTCTTACGTTGGAGATTCAGGGCCCTCACAAACTTGAATTCAGAAAACCACTTCTCAGATTTATCTTACAAAACATTCAGGCAAGTTTCCAAAGATACTTGTTAAGCAACAAATTATAAAGTGACTTGGTAAAACCTTCTCCAGTTCAGGTCTTTCTCATGAGTTTCCATTGGCTCCTGGATGTCTGTTCTGCTGTGGCCCAGCAGGCACTTCCTATTCAAAGTGCGCAAAATGGAACTCTGCACTGAGCCCCCGATCCCAGTCCATTTCTCTCTCTTAGATGTGCAGCAGTGACACATGATTTCACCCCTGCTCTTTCAAAGTGCCATGATTTTGCTGCCAAGAAGCTCATGAGAAAAAGCAGGGGCCACTTCCATGACTTTCTTTTAGGTCTCATCTTATATGTCACCTTCTTTAGGAGCATTTTCTAGATAATGCTCCTAAACTCTAGATAACCCAACTCAAAGTAAGTCACTCTCAATGACTGTCTAGCTCAGCCCACTCAACTTGTAACTGTCCGTGACCCATCTTCCACTTTAGAATAGGAGCTCCATGAGGGCAGGGACTATGACTATTGATCCTCTGAATCTTTAATGCTTATCTAAGTATATGAAATGTAGTAACCACTTAAATATCAGATGAGGGATGAATCTGAAAAATTATGAGGAATCCCCATTTGCAGAGTTGTTAGCACCAGGAAAACATGTAAAATTATCTTGATGATATTCAAATGGAGGATTGCTAGCTAAGACTCAAAATCCAGGCACCTAGAGAAAAGTTTATATATCTCTTACTTCATGAAACTTTAGACCTTTTATATGGTAACTGACACCATAAGTACCATTTTCAAAAAAAAAGAATGGGGAAAATTACAAAGAAAAGTTACAATCAAGGATTATTATCCATAATATTTAAAGAACACATACGAATCAGTAGGAAAAAGCCAACTCCACAGAAAAAGAAACAAGATGAGGTACAAATGATAGAGAAAAAAACAAAAACAAACACAAATGGCCAAAAAAGCATGTTTTTAAAACTACAAATGAAGGAAATATCCAATAATAAGGAAAGGGTTAAATAAATTACAATACATGTGTACTACAAAATACCATGAGCCAGATTTAAGAATGAGATGTATTTTTATTAAGTGAAAAAAAGCAAGAACAGCATGGATATGATCCCATCTATAAGAATGAATACATGCATATGTACATACATACATACATATGTAAATATGAAATGTACAGAAAAAGTCTAAAAGAATGCACATCAAACTATTCTGTTTTCAGAAAAAGCGGTATGATTGATCAGGGCAGGGACAGTTGTGGTGTGTAAAATGGGATTCTACATTTAAAATGTAGAGTAAAAATTTTTTACCCTACAAGCTTATTTTAGTGTTAGAAATTATTTATAGTGAGAATACATTCACCTATTACTGTGTAATTCTGAAAAACAACAGAACGTGTCCGAAAGTCCCAGGCAGAATTCCTGGTATGTAGCATTAATAGTAGCCCAAATCAAGTAGAATAGACCTGAAAATCTTCCAAAGTCATACAGAAACAGATCTAAGAATGTCTCTTAATACTATGCAGCTTCACAGAGACCTGCATCCCACCAATCCATAGGCCTCTTACACCACTTTGATTCCACTAATGTTCTTATAGCATTAGTCATAATTTAAAGTAAAATATACATAATCATTGTACCCTGGGCTCTAATATTAGGAAATTTTTTTCAGGTACAAATGGATCCCATTCTTGGTTTTCAGGAGAATCTGAACTGAGGGGGAAGGAGGCCTGGTGGGGTCCGGAGCCACCTTGAAGCGGAGCAGAATCAAGGCAATGGCCACCTTTAACTCAATCATGGCGAAGTGCTGCCCAATGCAGTTCCTGTGGACACCAAGAGAAAATCCATAAGATCATGGAATAACAAGTCTGATGTTCACAATAAAGGAACATTTTCATTCCAAATGCCATATGGACTTTGGTGCTTTGTGTTTACTTGTTTCCTGTAAGAATGTGACCTGGGAGGCCTCAATGTGACAACCTCCATAAACCAGGTGGTACCTGGACTTGCTCATGGAATTGTTTCTCTTGGGAGGACCTGATGTAAAACATAGTGACTACAATGGTAGCACTGTATTGTATAATTGTAATTTGCTAAGGAGGTAAACTATGATTGTACAATAGTGCATATTTCACACACACACAGACACAAAAATAAATATGTGAGGTGAAGGATGTGATAATTATCTGGATGGGGAGGAATCTTTCCACAGTGCATATCTATATGAAAACAGTATGATGTACACTTTGAAGGTCTTACAATGTCAACATGTTAATTATACATCAATCAAGCTGAGATTTTAAAAATTTCTATTTTTAGAAAAGAATAAAGGCAGCCCATCTGCATAGGGGGTGGACTCTATTAAGCCTACAAGCAACAGCTTGTATCATGGGAAGGCTTGCTGAGGCGAAGCCATACAGGATATGATAGAGAATGGGGTATGCTTTGTGAGACTGACTGGCCATCTCAGAGGCTCAGCAAGGCACCAAGACCTCTTCATGGTCAGGTGAGAAAAAGGGGTTCCATGGAAGAATGTATAGAGCTGAGGGACTAAAGGAAAAATACTGTGTCCAAGTAAATATTTTTGTGTAATTTTTAACAGTTTTGAGTTGTCCTCACCTTGGTCCAGCTGAGAATGGCAAGAAGGAGTGGGTGTGTCTCTTACTATAATTCTCTGGAGAGAACCTCGAGGGGTCAAAAACCTGAAATAAGAGGGCACCCCCAGCACCATTAACAACATTCAAAGAAATTCAAAGAAAATATGCTGTGAACCACAGGTATAATTTCAAATGTCCAAGCAGTCACAGTTTTGAAGGGGAAAATGAACTAATAATAGAATTTATTTAATATAAAATATTATCATTCTAACATCTACTTAATATAAAGAATTATTAAAGAAATATTTCATATTTTTTCATGCATGTTCAAACTCCAGTGTGAATTTTTCTAGCATGTCTCAGTTTGGACTGCCCACATTTCAAAGTGTTCAGTAGCCATGTGACTAATGGCGACCACCCTGGACAGTGCAATTCTAGAACTATGACCCTGTCTGGCTTTCCAATTCACTAGCGTGTTACCAAGACTAAGTCAGGGGAAAGCACAAACACTATGTCCAGTCGTATTATTTTTCACTTCAGAGGTAAGAGAGCACCTACTGAGAAGTCAAGTGAAAATGACTATGTGATCAGTTGTTACTGAGCTATGCAGTTCAACTTCCCATTACATGTAACCCAACTTTAACCCCAGCAGTTGTATAAGAGGAAGCATCCACACAGGTTGAGTTTCAAGTTTTTCAGAACATTGAATCAAGGAACTCAGGTATGCTACCCATCTACTTTTTGCCTCTCCAGGTCCTCTCTCCTCCCTGCTCTGGGCTCTAGGAAGCTGACCCATGTGTCATCCTGTTGGGTTAGGGTTAGAAAAGGCATTGATAGGAGGGTGGGAGGAGAGAGCATTTGGGGTAGTTATTCCCTGGGTCCTTCTCTGCCAGGCTGTCTCAGGTTGGCTGCATGCTCTACTGACAGCTACCACTCTTGTCTGATGGCCTTCCCTGGGAGCTCTCTTTCTCCAGGTTTGTAACCCTCTCTCCCACATCTCATCAGGCCTAGCAGTGGTAAGCACTGTGGCAGTTGTTTGCTCCATTTTGCTTTTCCCAAACCCCCAACCCATACTTTTATCAATAGTTCCTTCATAAAACTCGCCTCAAATGCCCAACTTGAGGGGATCATTGATTACCTGCCAGATTCGGGATTGTTACCTCCAGCAAAAGGGAGTTTGAGTCACCTGAATTACTGCTGACCATCTACACTCTTGCAGACATCTAGGTAAGTGCTTGCTAGAGCCTGTTAAGTAACTGGCTGTGGCCATTTAGGGCAGCCTGTGTGACATTATGCCAATTTGTTCATTCAAAGCAGAGATAAAGTAGGAATGGGGGAAAGGACAAGTATTCCCTTAGTGGAAAACTTTTACATTTTTGGTTTTTATGTTTATTTTTGTTTGCTGTATCATTTGCCACTTCCATGCCTAGCTAACAGAAAGTGAATTGTATAGCACTAGCTCTCTGAAGTATTTATGTGTAAGACAGTCATACCTTGGGGTTTTCCCAGATGGCAGGGTTGCGGTGAAGACCCCAAATACTGAGCACCACTGTCATTCCTGAGAAGCAAAAAGACAGAATTGATTGCAGAAAGAACAGCAAGAAGTGGGCTATTGTTATACCTAAAGTCTCTTCACTAAGACTTTTCTTCCAGAAGGGAAGGAGCTGGCTCCTGGCAGAGCTGTGTGCTGTAGCTGATGCTAGTAGTGAAGGCCCCATGGAAAGATCAGGCTTGATGGCACCTTAGTTTTCAAAGCAATGACTTAATATGTGATTCTGTGTTAAAGAGCAATTGGTATTGTGTCAAACATGCTTATGTTTTCTGTTAGTTCTGAAAATTGTTTATACTCTAGTCCTTCCTTCCCAATAGGGATATGCTCCAAGACTCCCTAGTGAAACCCTGAACCTGAGGATAGCACTGAACCCCACATTGTACCATGATTATATCTGTACATACATACCTATGATAAAGTTTAATTTACAAGTGAGGCATAGTAAGAGATTAACAACTAACAATAAAATAGGACAATTATAACAATATATTATAATAGATGTTATGTGAATGTGGTTTCTCTCTCCCTCAAAATATCTCCTTGTACTGTACTCACACTTCTTCTTCTTCTGATGTGATATTAAAGATGCCAAACCTATTCCTGAGTTCATATAGCCATATTTTGCTTTCAGGAAATGGCTGAATGTCACTCATTTCAGGGGACACCTTGGAGAAGTCTCCATATAGGCTCATGCTTTCTGGCACACCACATTACCATCAATCAGAACTTGTTTTCTGTTCATGTCTTTTACCCACAAATTTAAAGTCTTGTCCATCTTAACTAGCACTGTTTATGCATTTTGGCCATAACTTTTGCAGTTTGAAGTGCAACGGAAAATCTAGCACAAATTTCTTTTTCCATCTTCACAATTCCACAAATAAAATATTTATGTTAATGGAAGATCATAGCAAATTCAGGTTATGAAACTCTCACATTTTTTCTTAAAAGAAGCACTTTACAGTTTCCTTTGTGCATAACCAAATTGCCAGCATTACTACTCTTGCTTTAGGGCCATTTAGGAAATTAAGAATTTCAGACCCCAGATGATTGCAGGTGAGTGAAGTAGGGAAAATGAAATCATTCATAGAGAGGGACTAAAAGGATTATAAAGCACCCAGTGGAGACAGTTTGGGGACATAAGAACAGAACCGTAACTCCCTCATACATATCCAAGGACAATTTCTGTTGGTGCCGTTCCTATACAGAGGGTGGGGAATTTTTGCAAATATTTATGTAGTTGGGGGATTAAAAAGAAAAAAAGACAGCAGAGAGAGAATTTAGGATTATTTGGCTACCAGAAGTAATTCTGGTAAATTGATTTTTGATCTGTCAACAACATCCCAGTAAGTAACAGATTGTTGGTGTCTACTACAAGCAACTCTGTGGGCTTGTTTCCAAGGGAAAGAATAAATAGAACACAAAAGAAGATGTGTGAAGCATGTCTCATGTGACATTCTGCCTCTCACTCACTCTGCACGGAAACCTGTGTTGTCCTGGAGAGCCCTCGTCTCTGGGCAGGGGACCTCAGCATGAATTCTAGCTCTGCTCATTGTGCGCTGCCCCCCCCCCAGTGAGATTTTGGCTATTGCAAAAGTATTTGAAAGAGGAAAGGTTATAAAAGTGTTTGCTAAGATCATGTTCCAGGGAAAAATGAGATAAAATGTTTGAAGACTCTATGTAAAGTATTAAGTGATGCTCATTTATTAGGGTGATATGATGATGATGAAGAAGCCAAAAACTTTCCTTGGGTCTTCTAGATAAATAATGATGTTCATCTCCCATGAAGTCTCACCTGGGTCTCAAACTCAACCAAACAAGCATTGTATTAAAAACAATGTCCCAGAAGGGAAAAACCCTGGGTTTGGATTCTGGGAACACAGGCTCTGGGTATAACTTGCTGCAAATGGTTATGTGCCTTTGGGAAAGTCTCTGCAACCACCATGTGATCAAGGTAATGCCCACTGAGCTCTTACTGAATAGGTGCCCAACCTTAACCAGTGTCTTTAGGATTGTCTTTTGACTTCTCCAAGGGTTGCAAAACCCACTGGTCTTTTACTGTGATTCCTAGGATCCCACCATCTCTAGTAACTGCTTAAGGAAATAATGCAAAGACCTGCAGGCAAGGAGCGTCCATCTGGGAAGCTTATGGGCTTCCTGAGTTCTCTGGAAATGGCTGTGACTGTAGGTGTCAGTCGGAGTGACTCCTTGATACACATTGTGGTATATGACATCTCACCCAGCTGGTCCCTGTGAATACAAGGGAAGGAGGAAGAAACTCAGACTTCATATCCAGTTTATAAATGCTAATTTTTCTTCTTTATAATTGTCCCTGGTCAATATCATCCTCAGCTTAAAACTCTTTTTCCATCTGGTTATGTGACAGAATGTCAAAATGGGACCCCTGCCTTAGGGTCAACTGAGGTCCCAGAGGAAGAAGAACCAGACAGGTGCCAAATATCCTCATTATAAAGTGAGGTACTCTCAACAAGATGGAGGTTAGGTACATATACTTTTCCTCCTTGCACAACCAACAGAAGGGCCACAACAAATTTAAAAATAAGAAATAACAAGAGCTGCCAGAAAAGCAAACTGTATAAAAGTCCAACAACCAAGGAGTTAAAGAAGAAACATTCATCCAGATTGGTAGGAGGGGTGAAGACAGGAAGCCAGGTCATAGAGGATTCCCAGCAAGGTGGCTGCTGGTGGACCAGGGAAGGTAAGGAGGTGGCTGGTGGGCTAGGTGGCCCAACATTTGCATAGGGATAAACTAGGAGAAAAACTAGGGAGAGAGACAGGCCACACAATCCACGGTTCTAGCTTGAGGAAATAAAGCCTGAAAACCTCTGACTGTAAAAAGCTGTGGGAGTTGTGGCTGCAGGAGAAACCCCAAGCCTCACAGGATAGTTTGTTGGAGAGCCCCACAGGGCTCTCAACAAACAAACCCACCCACCAGCAAGGCCAGTACCAGATGGGCACAATTTGCCTGTGGGAAGGGGTGGAAGAGACTGAAAGCCAGCCAAGAGCCAGGCAAGCAATTTTGTTCCCTCTCTGATCCCTCTCCTACAAATAGCACCACAACACAGCAATGTGGGTTGTGCCTCCCTGGCGAATAGCTAGGGCTTTACTCCTTCCTACATTGGAGGCAAAAAAAAATATGCCTCAACTGGAATATTTATATGAAAATCCCCAACTCCTAAAGCATTACATAGTGGACCTGGCAGAATGCTGTACAAGAGTATTTTTCAAGTTTTAAAACCCATGCCCCCTTTCAGTAACATACAAGTCCATCCCCCAAGCTTTCTTTAGTTTGCTTATTTTCTAAATAAATTAAATTAATGTCATGACAAATGTAAATAAAAAAAATATGGCCCAAGTGAAAGAACAGATCAAAGGTCCAAAAATAGAACTAAATGATGAAGGGATAGCCAACCTATCAGATGCAGTGTTCAAAACCCTGGTAATCAGGATGCTCACAGAAATAGTTGAGATGGTCACAAAATAGAGGAAGAAGTGAAGGCTATGCAAAGTGAAATAAAGGAAAATGTACAGGGAACCAACAATGATGGTAAGGAAACTGGGACTCAAAATTAACAGTTTGGACCAGAAGGAAAAAGCAAACATTCAACAGGATCATAATGAAGTAACAAGAATAAAAAATGAGGAGAGGCTTAGGAACCTCCAAGACAACTTTAAACACCCCAACATCCAAGTCATAGGGGTACCAGAAGGAGAAGAGGAAGACCAAGAAACTGAAAACTTATTTGAAAAAAATAATGAAAGAGAGCTTACCTAATCTGGTAAAGGAAATACACTTCCTGAGAGTGTAGGAAGCTCAGAGATTCCCAAAGAAGTTCGATCCAAGGAGACACACACCAAGGCACATCATAATCGCATTACCCAAGATTAAAGAGAAGGAGAGAACCTTAAAAGCAGAAAGAGAAAAGGAGATAGTTACTTACAAAAGAGTTTCAATAAGACTATCAGCTGATTTCTCAAAAGAAACTTTGCAGGCAAGAAGGGGCTGGAAAGAAATATTCAAAGCAATGAAAGACAAGGACCTACATCGAAGATTACTCTGTCCAGAAAAGCTATCATTTAGAATCAGGAGCATAGGTAAAATGCTTCCCAGATAAGGTCAAGTTAAAGGAGTTCATCATCACCAACCCCTTATTATGTGAAATATTAAAGGGAATTATCTAAGAAAAAGAAGATGATCAAAAGTATGAACAATAAAATGACAACAAACTCACAACTATCAACAACTGAACCTAAAAAAAAAACAACAACAAAAACAACTAAGCAAACAACTAGAACAGGGGCAGAATCACAGAAATGGAGATAACATAGAGGGTTATCAACAGGGAGGGGGAGAGGGAGAATAAGGGTTGGGAAAGGTACAGGGAATAAGAAGCATACATGGTAGGTACAAAAAAATAGACAGAGGGGGTGGTGGTAACAATAGTATAGGAAATGGAGAAGCCAAAGAACTTATATGTGTAACACATGGACATGAACTAAAGTTGGGGAATGCTGGTGGGTGGAGGGGTGTAGGGTGGAAGGGAATAAAGGGAGAAAAGAAAATTGGACAACTGTAATAACAGAATCAATAAAATATATAAAAAAATAAAAATAAAGTGAGGTGCTAAGGTACTGGTAAAGTATTTGCTCCAGAGACTTCTGAAAACCAGTTTTGTAACACTTAGCTCATCATACAAATGAAGAATGTGTAAGGGATGGCTTAAGGATTGAAGATAGGAGGGTTAAGTGCCCATCAGTAAATTAATGGATCAAAAAACGATGGTACATCTATACAATGGAATACTACGCAGCAGAAAGAAAGAAGGAGCTCCTACCCTTTGCAACATCATAGGTGGAACTGGATAGCATTATGCTAAGTGAAATAAGCCAGCCTGTGAAAGACAAATACCATATGATCTCCCCTTTAACTGGAAACTAACCAACAAGTAAGCAAATACATAATAAGAGACGCTGAAATAAAAAACAAACTGACAATAATCAGAGGGGAGGTGCAAGGGAATAAGGGGGGAAAGGAAGAAAGGGTTTTCAGGAACAACTATAAAAGACACATGGGCAAAACCAAGCATGGCTGGAATCAGGGGAGGGAGGTGAGGATGGCTGGGAAGCGGTGGGTGGTAAATGCAGACAACTGTACTTGAACAACAATAAAATAATTTTTAAAAGATCCTTTGCACTTTATATTCTCACCTGGAAAGATTTCTTTATTGTTTTTCACATTTCACATAAGCCAAATAAGAATGAGAAAGGTCATTCTTTGAGTTGTAAATATAGCCCCAATAATCAAGGTTAAAATATCTAATTAATTTTGGGAGATACTATACAGTTTTTTAAATGCAATGAATGAATAAAAATGACTAACCAACACTGCATTTTGTGCTATAGAGTTCAATCCTTTAATCTATGCTAGGAAATATCTATTACTTTCTTATAAAAAGGAAGATTTCAATAATACTCATATAAATTCAATTTTTCCTTTACAAATGTTCTAACTGAGCTGAGTGTTGCATTTAAAATGTGATATTTCCCCCCTAACCATGGGACTGCATTGCCTTTAGCATATCTATATTTCTACCCATTTGACCAAAAAGCAAGAATATATGAATTATCTACCTAGGATGAAGAATGTGGTTTATATCAGGGACATGTGTGTTCTTTGCAAACAGCATATTTAAGAGGCTTCATAAACCTGGGCTTCATTAACAGCAAGATATGCTCAAGTCTAGCAAAATAAAGTTGTTTTTCACCTGGCTAACTATTACCCATCCTATAAGAGGCACCTGAAGCATCAGATCTCCCAGGAAGTCTCCCTGAGCCCCCATATCCACTTAGGAACCTGTCTTTCTAAGTCTCTGTGGTAGCCAGCACATCTCTCTCACCCTTACCATACTATTCTGCAATTATCTGTATGGAAGTTTTGTCTCCTGTGTTAGGGTGTGAGCTCATTGAGGGTAGGACTCATAATATATCTTGAATGTCTTTTTAATGCCTCAGTACTTAACATGTCCTCAATCCATATTTAGTAAATTCAACATCAGTTTACAACATTTAGTACTATGTTCAAAGTCTAATGCTAAACCTGAGGAAATGAATAAGGAGATGGGAGAGAATGTCTACATTGAGGCTTAAATGACTCAGATGTTCACTCAAGTCTCTCAGAAGAGGAGCCCCACTTGAGTGAGTCCTACCACTCAAGCTCTACATGCAGCAAGTCTAAGGATCAAGTCCCATTTGCAATGCACCAGAAACTGGGTGAAAGAAAGAAATAAGACATTTTACACACTACTGAATATAAAAATAATGAAACATAACTTATGAATGCATGAACCTGGCTTGCAAAATGCAAAGGGATAACTTTGAGCCCCTTAGAAAAAGAGCAGAATTGTAGCCTGCCTCTTCTGCTGCCACATACACAAGCTTTAAAGCACTACAGTCAGCAGTGTACCAGAAGACAAAAGAATGAAACAAAATCCCAGGAGGAAACCCAGGATGAAATGTCTAGGGAGGCAGATCTTACCAGGTGATAGAAGATCCATCCCCCAGGATGCCCCTGATCTCTTCCCGGCATCTCTCCTGATGCTCAGGGTTCTGAGCCAGGTGGTAGAGCAGCCAGGCAATGGCCCCTCCTACGGTATCTTGTCCTGCCACCATGAATGTGTTTGTCTCAGAATGCAGGTCGGTATCTGAAAAGCTGTTGGGATTTTCAGCCTAGAAAGTACAATAGAGATATTTTCATGCAATTTCAGCTTATAGATGTTTGGAGCTCAGAGCATAAAACAGGACCAAAGTTAGGTAAGGAAAGTGGGCCTTGCAAAGAGTTCCTACAATCATCCTGACACAATTATCCAGATTTTCCAGCACCTCATCATCAATATTTTATCAGCTTACTCTGTGACACATTTTCTTATTTTACTAAACTATCATGGATCTTTCTGGTAGTCACCAAACCCATCAGATCAATAAAAATATTTAGCCTTATCTGATTTTCTCTAGTGACAAAGTTGCAGAATTCTATCTTTACCTCAAATTTTATGGAGCCAACCCATCAGCTCAAAAGCATTGTTAAATTTAGTTGATCAGTTTTGCTTTTCTCTCCTCTCCTTCCACTCATCCACCTACCCACACAATTATCTGGACATATGAGCAGGCTCAGAAATTTGAAAGATTTACCTGGGCAGAAAGGATAATATCCAGAAAATCCTGGTGCGTCCTCTTCTTGGTGTTACTCTGTTCCTTCTTATCCTTGAGGGATTGCCTTCGACCTTGGATTATCAGCTCTGTGGTAGAATAATAATCTCCCATTACTAAAGTGATAACAAAGTAAATCGAAATAAAATAAAATGTAGAGGAAGTCATGGTCCATCATAGCTTCAAATCTTGCCTAATTTTCTGAGGTCAGGGTGGGTATACCTATTTAAAGAGATTTAAATTTTTGCAGATGTTTATTTTCCCACCAAATGACATTTTTAAAAAAATTATTTAATTCTAATTATTGTTCAAGTACAGTTTTCTGTCTTTTACTTCCTGAATGACAGTTTTTGATCAAAGTTCCAGAGACAGATGCTTCCAGTCAACATGGTAGAGTAAGCAAATGCTGTGCTTGCCTCTTCCCATCACCACCTCAAAATTACAACTAAATTACAGAAGAACTAACCTTGAGAATGAAGGTTAGCTAAATAGAACTCTTATAACTAAGGACATAAAGAAGGAGCAAGCAAAATATACTCAGAGACATTAAAATTAAGAATGTTCTAACAAGAGCCAGAGCAGAGGAGGGAGGACAATGGGAGGAAGAGTTTTCAGGAACTACTATAAGGACACATGGACAAAATCAAGGGGGAGGGTGGAAGCAAGGGAGGGAGGTAGTTTTGTCTGGGGTAGGGCAGAGTGGTAGGGGGAAAATGCAGACAACTGTAAATGAACAATAAAATAATGTAAATAAATAAATATAAAAGAAAAAAAGAACAAAGTGACAGAAGGGGGCGGTGGGAGGGGATAATGAGAGGAAAAGAGGGAAGTGTTTTCAGGAACATCTATAAGAGACACATGGATAAAACCCAGGGGGGTTGGGATCGGAGTGGGAGATGGGGATGGCTTGGGGGTGGTTAGTAGTGGTGGGGAATGGAGACAACTATACTTGAACAAGAATAAAAAAAGTAAAAAAAAAAAAAAGGAGACCGGTTGGAGGGGTTGAGACAAGAAACCACTTGGTCCCACATCCATAGGTGGTAGTTAAGAACTGGGAAAGACAAGGATGGGCCAATAGCAACTAAGATTCAGTTACAACAAGAGAACTCACAGAACCCATGCAAAAGCATTCCAGGTGCACCCGGTTCAGGTGATCAGGAAAAGTGTGCCACCGAGTCCCACAAAACATCAACTACATAAGACCATGATAAGAAGATTGGGAGACATAGCAGATCTATGCAATATACAGAGAGAGACACAAAAAGGCAGACAAAGTAGGGGGAAAAGAAACATTCTCCAAATGACAGAACAAAAGAAATCTTCAGAAAAAGAAGTAAAAATGAAGGTAAAGAAGCTACTGGATGCAGAGTTCAAAAGCAGACATAAGGTAGCAATATTTGTATCAGACAAAATAGACTTTAAAAGAAATGCAGTAACATGACACAAAGATAAAGGATCAATCCAACGTGAGGATATAACCCTTGTAAACATTTATGCACACAATACAAGAACACCTAATGACAGATATAAAGGGAGTGACCAACAGTAATACAGTCACAGTAGGGGACTTTAATGCCCTACTGACAGCAATGGACAGATCATCCAGACAGAAAATCAACAAGGAATCAGTGGCCCTAAATGTCACATTAGACTAGAGGAATTTAACAGATATTTTAAAAATATTTCACCCCAAAGCAAGCAGAATATTTTTTCTCGTACATTGTTTTTAAGCACACAGGGAATATTTTCTAGGATTGACCACATGTTAGACCACAAAACAAGTCCCAATAAGTTTAAGAAAGGTGAAATCATATTGGACAGTTTCTTTGATCACAATGGTATGAAATTAGAAATCAAGTACAAGAAGAAAACTAAAAATCACACCAACATGGAAGTTAAATAACATGCTACTGAAAAATGAATGGGTTAACAAGATGAAGGATGAAATCAAAACATCCCTTGAGAAAAATTATAATGAAAACATAATGACTCCAAACTATGGGACACAGCCAATGTGGTTCTAAGAAGGAAACTCATAGCAATATAGGCTTTACTCAAGAAACAAGAAAAATATCAAATACATAATCTAAACTTACACCTAAAGCAACAAGAGAAAGAACAACTATCACAGCACAAAATGAGTAGAAGGATGAAATAATAATGATCAGAGTGGAAATAAAGGAAATAGAATCTAAAAAACAATCCAAAAGATCAATGAAGCCAATGCTGATTCTTTGAAAAGATAAACAAAATTCATAAACCTTTAGCCAGACTCATCAAGAAAAAAGAAAGAATTCAAATAAATAAAGTCAGAAATAAAAGATGAGAAGTGACAACTGACAGCACAGAACACAAAGGGTTATAAGAAAACACCATGAACAGTTATATGCCAACAAACTGGACAACCTAGAAGAAACGCATGAATTCCTAGAAACATAAAATCTTCCAAGATTGAAGTAAGAAGAACATCTGACCAGACTGATGACAACTAAGGAAATCAAAGCTGTAATAAAAAATCTCCCTCCCCCCAAAAAACAAATGCCCAAATGGTTTCATATGTGTATTGTACCAAACATTCAAAGAAGAACACCTAACCTTCTTGAACTATTCCTAAAAACTGAAGAGGAGAGAAAGCACCCAAGCTCATTTTATGAAGCCAACATTACTGGAATTCCAAAAGCACACAAAGACTTTACAAAAGAGGCCAATATCCCCGATTCACATAGATACAAAAAGTCCTCAACAAAATACTAGCAAACTTAATTCAACAATACATTAAAAAGGTCATATGCCATGATCGAGTGGGATTTATTCCTGGGATGCAAGGTCAGTACAACATTTGCAAATCAATTAATACCTACACCACATAAACAAAATGAAAGATAAAAATTATGTGATCATACCAATAGATGCTGAAAAACTTTTGACAAAATCCAGCATTCATTTATAACAAGAACTCTCAGCAGAGTAGGAACAGAGAAAAACATACCTTAATGCAATAAAGGCCAAATATGACAAACCCACAGTTACCATAATACTCAACAGTGAAAAGGTGAAAAAGCATTTCCCTTAAAATCAGAAACAGGATGAGGATGCCCAGTTTCACCACTTCTATTCAAAATAACACTGAAAGTCCTAGCTATAGCAATCATACAAGAAAAAGAAATAAGAGGCATTCTAAATGGAGAGGAAGAAGTAAAACTGCCATTATTTGTAAATACATCACACCATATATAGAAAAATCCTAAAAATTTCACACTCACAAAGAAACGAAACTCTTAGAACTGACCAATAAATTCAGTAAAGTCATGGGATGAAAAATTACTATTCAGAAATTGGTTGCATTTTTATATACCAATAATGAACTATCAGAAAGAGAAGTTAAGAAAACAATCCCATTTAAAGCTAATAAAAATAATATACCTAGAAATAAATTTAACCAGAGAGGTAAAATGCATGTACTTGGAAAATTATAAAACACTGAAGAAACAAATTGAAGAAGATCCAAATAAATGGAAACATATATTGTGCACATGGATAGGAAGATTTAACATCTTTAAAATGTTCATGCTGACCAAAGCAATCTATAGATTTAATGCAATCCTAATCAAACTATTAATGGCATTTTTTATTAAACTAAAATAAATAATCCCAAAATATATAAGGAACCACAAAAGACGTCAAATAGTAACAATGATTTTGAGAAAGAACAACATTGGAGGTACCACTCTACCTGATATCAAACTATACCAGAAAGCTCTAGTAATCAAAGCAGCATGATACTGGCAAAACCAAACACATAGATTCATGGAACAGAATAGAGAGCCCAGAAATAATCCCATGCCTAAATAATTGATTAATCTGTAAAAAAGGAGGCAAAAATATACAATGGGGTAAAGAGTCTATTCAGTTATTGGCTTTGGGAAACCTGGACAGATACATACAAAAAAATGAAACTAGAACAACTTCTCAAAATGGATTAAAGACTTAAATGATAGACCTGAAACCATAAAACTGACAGAAGAAAACATAGGTGGTAAACTCTCTGACATTGCTTTTAGTAATATGTTTTCCGATTATTCTGCGTGGGGAAAAAAACAAAATAAAAAAATAAAAAAATAGGACTATATCAAACAAATAAATTTTTGCACAGCAAAATAAACAACAAACAAAATGAAAAAGCAACGTAGTGAATGGAAGATTTTCACCAAAGAACTATCTGATAAAGGGTGTGTCTTGCAAATTTCCTAGGGGAAAATATATTTCATGTTTCATTTATGCTGTTCCAGGAACTGTCTGAAATACTTAAAATATATTAATATATTTAATCATTACCACAAACCTATGAGCTAGGTCCTCTTTTATCCTCATTTTACAGATGAGACTGTGGGAAAGCTGTAAATAACATGCCCAAAGTCACACTGCTGGTAAGTGCTGGGGCTAAAGTAGGATGAATTAACTGCTTGGTAAGCATTCTGTACTATGGTGTTCATTAAAAGTAATGTTGAATTGCTTAGAACAGTCAATCTCTTTCACTTTAAGGTTTGTGTTTCATTAAAGCTATTTTGAACCATTCTTTTTTTAACTTCATTTTATTTTTTTCATTCTAGTAAGAATGTTTATGCTGAGTGTACACACTTAACACACTTTTAAGTGTACAATACAGTATTGTTAACTATAGGCACCATGGTGTAGAGCAGCTCTCTAGAACTTAGTCATCTTCCATAACTCAAACTTTACACCCATTGGACTACTCCTCATTTTCCCCTTTTTTGAACATATGTCCCCATTTATTCTTTTCCCCTAATCATTCCTATGTTACATGAATGTTTTTCACTTTTCATTACTACTGCAATCATGGTGCAAAAAGCTAAATGCCATTTACATTTTGAAATAGTAAGTACCCACCTGTTATATTATATTTGTGTTAATAAGAGTTGTGCAAAACAAAAATTATATAATGTTGAAAACTTCTCATAAGACCATGACTGTGGATGTAGCAAGCTCTTCTAAAGGACTTGCATTCCATTGGAGCAATGTCCATATCAAAGCTCCATTAAGAACAAGAATGCTTTCTGTTTTCACTCTGAGGCCTGCTCCTGTACGCAGACACAACACGGTTATGACAAAGGATACATTTGGGTAACTCAGACCTTAGAAATACCTGTGTACTGATTCAGAATGTTGGCTATCTTCTGTAGGCGGCGGTAAGCTGTGGTGAATTTGAAAATCATGTCATGGTGAAGCAAGAAAGTGTACAAGCGTTTAAAGACAATTTTGGAGCCTTCAAATAGTGCGTTGACATATTCATCATGGGAGCTGGAGAGAAAGTGGGGATAAATGTCAATAAGTGACTTAGATGATGGCAAACAAGTGTCTTTTTTGCCCTCCTGTTACTGACCTGTTTATCTGGCAATTGGTCTCTTTGCTGAAGGTACATTTCATGAGTGTATCCAGAGTCATCAAGCTGATGTCCCTAGAGACCTCCACAAGTGTATTTTGAGTGCCGCACATCTTCTCCCATTTACTCTGATACAGAAAGTCAAGATGAACAACATCACTATCAAAGTGTCTGTATCTGAAGACCTCTCCTTGACCCTGTCCTTAAGCTGAAATAGAGACAAACCTGACCTAGCAGGAGCCAAAATCCACACAGGCAAATAAGCTTTTTACTTGGAATTAGGACAGGGAAAACACTCATCCCACTGGGTAAGAAAGAGCAAGGAACACAAGAGGTACCCAGTAAATGGCTGAATTAAGTATCATTGGCCTGTCAATTATTTCCATAGCTCTGCTTTGAAACAGAACAGAGTTCCATTAAAACAGATAATCTCTGGTACAAGACCTGTAATTACAAGGGGCTCCCCAGGGCTTCCTCCATCTTTAGTTTCCAAACAGTTACATAACCCATCCATCACTATTCTCAACCACCATAAGCACACTTAAACTTGGGGCATTAAAGTGAAAATACAAATAAATCTCAATGTGTAAGTTCAAATCAACTGACACTTGAGCACCTCTGCCTATAGCTACATGCTAAGGATTTGAAGGCCACACAAGAAAAGGCAAAGAGATGGTTTTCTTGCTTTTACCTAAGTGTCAACTGTTAGTCAATTGCTTTCACCCTGAATTATGTAAGTTTTACTGAGTACAAAAGTGAGTTTACAAGAAATGAGAGCAAAGTGGAGGCTCTAAGCTGGAGGCACTTTGGCACAATTCAGCAGAGGGAAGAGCTCTGACAGGAATTTCGGGGTAATGTGAGACCTAGAAGTAAGGGAGACAGAAATGTTTATTGAAATGGAGATAAACTCATATGCTACCACTGGGTGATACGCAATTGTGTGTTAAATGGAACAGCACCTGAATCAGAAGAGCATGCCCTCTCCCACTCTAACCTGTACCTCAAGTTCTCTGCCTGGACAACTCACACTGGTACTCACTTGCACCATAGTTCCAGCAGACTTGAGGTTAGATTCACCTTTGTGAGGGAGGCTGAGAACCCAGCCAATCAGTAGGTTTCTCTTGTGGAAAGGAATAGGCTTGCTGATGAAGGCAGAAAAAACTTTGGCTTTGTTTGTGTTGTAGGAATGTTTATGATGAAATTATACTATATTAATGCATTCCTTGTATGATTTTTAAGTAAGTACAATCTAAAATGCTTTCATGTACAAGGGGGCTTTTAGAATAGAATTCATGTATGCATCAGGGACTGCCCATAGGAACATTCCTCTGTATCCTCCTCCTGTCCCCTTGGAAGAGTGCAGGTCACCTCCTAATGACCCTCTGTTATCTACAAGAGGACATTCACGTCTGTGACTGTAATAAAGACAGTCATTTGTCCAGTCATTTATGCCCATCAGGCAAGTTCATTCCAACCACCAAAACTTTGTTCAAGCTAACTCACTCTGCCTAAATTCCTCATCCATATTATTCACGTATTCAAGTCCAGCTCATGTTTCATGATAAATCTGAGTCTCTTCTGAATCTGAAGCTATTATAGCTCCTCCAATTTTTCTGACCTGTCACCCAGAGCATTTACCATTTGAGTCTTACTACTTTGATTTATTTCTATAGGTTCTCAAAATGCATCTAAGACAGACAACCAGGTCTTCATCTTTTTTATCACCCAACAAACCATAGCAAAGGCATATATACAAACTGTTGCTAGTGGGTACTTGTACATTGGTTAATTTCTACCAATCACCTTCCTTTGAGTTTCACTACCCACTAAACACATGAGTAATCAAATTCCAATTGGAAGTATTTCGTAACATATCAGAACACTGCATCCCTTCACTTACCAGCATTATGTTCACAGACTGGGTCATCACATTGACATGGGATTTCAAAATATTAAAATTAAATGCAGGAGTTATTACACGTCGGTGCTGGAACCATATGGGTCCATTTAGATTCAGTAGTCCTTCTCCTTGAGAAATAAAAGGCACAAAAGCATTTTATTAGAAGGTATAGTGAAGGAGAGGTGAGGAACACACACCATAGGGTGACCATGACACCCAAACATGACATAGTGGAATATCAAATTGTGCTCATATTTTAAGATTGAAGTAAATTTTGATGCTTACATCTGGGATGAACATATTTAGCATTGCCAGAAAAACCCCACTTTATGAAGCCTTATGAGAGTGTTCATCCTGAAATCATCAGTTACTACCCATGTATTTATTGGGCAAGTCACTTAAACTTCCTGATGCTTGGTTTTCTCAATAATCAAGTGTGATAAATATCTACCTCATTGTTTTGTTTATTTGTTTATAGCACCCAGCTTGATCTCTAGCTGACAATAGAAACACAGAAAATATTCATCATCTCTCTCTCTAAACCAATTCAAACTACACAGTGAACTTAAAATTCACAAGGAACTAGACAAGAGTTCCCATTATGTTCCCAGGTATCTCCTCCTTGAGCCCTAGGCTGTGCTTCACACCCATAAATGATACAAAGTGGAAACACTCATTAAGTCTAATGCCTGAAATCTTCTGTACCAGCGGGGTCATTAAAGATTTGGCTTTAAAAGAACCTTGAAGCTTATAGATATATAGTGACCATCATTCATTGGGGGTTTACAACATACCAGCCTTGCAATGCCATACGTGAATGTGTGTTTCATTTAATTCTCACAACACTCTGGAGATGTGACTCTCTTCCTTATTTTTAAAGGTGAGGAAACAGAGGCTTAGAGAGATAAATTGACTTCCCAAAGACCATCTCAACCAGGCAGTGGGAAGAGGGGGACAGGATTCAAATCCAAGTAGCTATAACTCCAAAACACATATTTTTTCATTTAATTCTTTTTTCCTCTAACATAAATATCAAATATATAACTAAATGTCTTAATTTATCTATTCATAGAATATTTCCAAAGTGTACTTTGGGGCAAAATTGTACTGATTTGCATGCAGAAATAGGAAACTCCAAAAAGAAAGGGAAGGAGACAAGAAAACAAGAGAGAAGAAAGGATAACATAAAGAATGTGGATGGTGAAGCTGCAATTTGAAAGACAAAAATGAGACAATACACACATTTATGTCTTGAGAATGAGATTTTAGGGGGAGAAATGGACAAGGAGGCTTCCTAGGAAGTTGAGCTGTGTTGACCTTAGCATGCCCTCTTGACCTTCCCCCTAGATAACCTGAAGTGTAGATCTACCATACTCTTAATGCTTTTGAATTCTGACTTGAGTTCCTTTGGAGTTCTCTACTATAGATAGGGGACTTCTAGCAAGAGAGTGCGTCACTCCTTTCAGTTAAACATACATACCGATTAATGGAATCAAGAACTTGTATAAGTACTTGGACTTGGGATCTGCAGAGTAAACCAGCAGAAACAAAAGACAGCATTAGAGGAAAGTTATCGAAGTTAGTGAAGATTCTCCTCATTTGCCTGCATTAACCACAAATAGCAAAATGAAGCCCAGGGCTTACTCCCTGCAGCCCTTGGCAGGTGCAGGGGTTGAAGCAGATGGCCAAAGTCTAAGTTCAGGAATCAGAGAGGAGGTCCATGAGTCAGACAGGTACACAAACCCAGATCTTCTCAACCTTTACACTTCCTACCACACACATAGAGATTATTCATAGGTTACAAAAGTTTCAGAACAGGAGTTGGGACAACCTATCATATGTTTCTTGGAAAGCAAATTACCTATTACCACAGGGGTTGGAGACACACCAGGAAGTAAAGTACAAATGCCTATTGGGGTTCTCATGAACTCTAACATGGATGTGTTTTACAGCTCTAGCCCTTTAAGAGGTGACCATGAGACCAATCCAAGAGAACTGGGGAAACAGGAAACATGGGAAAGCCTGTTTTCTTTTATGAGGTTTTGCTAAGAGTGATGGAGACAATGGCACAGGGAAGAAAGGTTTAAATATTGGACCTTAATTTACAAAGTTGATGGAGCAAAGACTGGACATTTAAATGCTGTGCTATGAGATAATGTACCATGGAAGCCTTGAAAAAGAATTGGATGCGGGAGTCAAAGGACTCAGCTCCCAAAAGGAAACACAGTTGAGAAATATGCAAAACACAAAAATTTGGACCATTTTGAGGAGGTTAGACTGAGTAAAGTCATGATCTGGTCTTCAGGGTTACATACTGAACCAGCATAGGCAGAGCTACCTCGGAATCCCTCTGAAGACTCCTGAGCAAGAAAGGGGCCGGGGGTGGAGACTGTGGCTGACACTGAAGTCACAAAACCAAAGAAGGAAAGAAAGCCTCTGGTGATCTGGTGGTGCCAGCTGGGCTTTAAGATACAGTCACCTAAAAGGGCCTATGAGAATTTGAACTAGACAGGGACAGGGGGGCTGACATGGGAATACCCTTCAGGATTGGTGGGAAACCTCTTCACACTTACTCCAGTGTCTCTTGAAGGCCCAATACTAGTCATTGCTGCAGAATTCCTTTGGAATCCTGCTGGTGGCTTATGCATATCACTCTTAGGAGGATGAAGTTCCTGAGAGTCACTCCTTGTCTTACCTGTTCTGCTCAGAAATGTCCTTGCATAGTCTGGGTCACAGATATAGAAAAATGCCTGAAAAGGCCCAAGCCAGATGGGAAAGGCACACGGGTATTTTCCAACAACCTCCTCAAGTTCCTCCAAGTTACCATCCAGAACTAACTGCAATGGAAAAAGCAAGGGAAATCAGAGATGCCAGCCAGTCTAGACTCATGTGCTTGTGCAGACTAAAGTGAGTTCAAGGCTTGGATAAGGTCATCAGGCAGGGGGCCCTGACCCTTTTTCTGGAAGTGGGTGAATATGCTTTCCTTGGGATTTCTAAGCTTGGAGTATAAACATTCTAAACAAGGATAGTTTACGTATCTTCCCAATATAAATACATGTCCTATCCCCAGACCAAGTCTCTGTCAAATGACATACACTGTGAGCTGTTTTCCCAACTGAGAGGGTGAAGGGAGCCAAGTCACATACCCTGCCTCACCTGCCAAGGTCACACACTTGGATTAGGAGTGGCATATGGAAACTGCAAAAGATTTTTTTCCCATGTGGAAAACTAACTAGTAGCAGGTTGAACATGACCACCATCCTCCTCACCATTCCCTCTCCCTTTTCCTCTCTCTAATTGTTGGTGAGTGATTTTTCCTTAATGACTTAATAGTAAATGCTTCACTCTAAATACACACCAATTCCATCTAAGAAGAAAATTCAATTCTTTTGCCACATAACAGCAGGAGATTCAGTTATACAAGTGTGTGAAACTTGAAGGAAACTCCAATGCAAAACTCTCAGCTAGTACCATCTCTTCCTATGAACTGTTCCACCTGCCCCTGTGCAGCCCTTACTCAAGTATCACATCCTTACAGTAAGTGAACTGCCATGAGTATTCTACCCTGACAAACACCAGGGAGATAGGGAAGAAGACTGTTTAAACTAATTGCATCACAGTCCTGACTGGTGTGACTGAGCTGGTTGGGTGTCATCCCTCAAAGAGAAAGGTCACCTGTTTGATTCCTGGTTAGGGCACATGCCTAGGTTACCAGCTCAATCCCTGGTTCTAGTTATGTTTTTCTGCCTGTTTTTCTCCTCCCCCACCCCCAGTCTCTAAAACCAATCAAACAAACACAAACAAAGAAACAAACAAAAAACTGCATCATGGCCAGTCTGATCTCTCTCCACTGTTGACAACTGAAAACATTTCAATTAGCCGGTGATTCTTCCCTACCTTGAAGTCAGCCTAAATGCCCCAGGCCGGTGTGAAAAAGGACTCAACACATTTGACCAGAGTCCACACTAGTGAAAGGTTTCAAAAAAGGAAGACATCCAAATTATTGCCTAAGGTAAAATACAGGATTTATTGTAGCTTGATGTGCATAATCGATCTTAATCTAGTTCAGACAACTGTGTGTCAGCTGTGTGCCACATGAAGAAATCCAAAACCATGTGAAGAAATAAAGATCTCACTAAAGGTAAATGCGTGGGCAATTATAAAAGCTAGTATTAGTGTAAGAGTGCTTTGTAACCCACCTTTTGTTTTCTACATGCTTGTAGAATATAATGCATTGAAAAGAACGAGTAGTTTATTTTTAATAAAACAAGCAATCAGGGTTGGGAGTGGATTTAGAGTCGGGGTAAACCAAAAGGTACCAGCCTTCCTCTACACTATAAATTTAAACCAGTCAGTATTTCTTTAGTGATTGGCTGGGGTTGTTCTGTGCTTCACAGGAATCTTAGGAAATAAAGTTACTTTTCTCTAGTTGGAATGCACAGAGAAATGACAGACCTAGGTAGGCCTAGAAAGAATGGAAAGTCACCAGGCAGGAAAACTGTACTGTGGGAAACTGTAGCCTGGGAAAAGGCCTGCCTGGGAAACTGCCTGCTGACCCTACCCAGGACAAACAGATGTCCTGCTAAGATGGGGGTCTGGGGTCGACCTATGCGGCATAACAGGATGCAACTTTAACTTGAACCTGACAAGATGTATCAAAAACCATGGTCAGCAGAAGCTGCACCCAGCAACCAGCTCTAGCAAATCAGACTCTGACACCCCCATGTAGTTACCCTTTGTGGGGGTTTTGCACTTAAAAACCCTGCCCTAAGAACAACCGAGTGGGCCTTAACCTCCCTTGGTTGACTCCACTTTTCCCTCTTATTCCCCCACTAATAAATCGTCTCCTTTGTTCGCTGGGTCTGTCTGGCTTCTTGAGGGACTCAAACCTAACACTAAGATTGGCAACTTTTGCGTCTAATTTTGCACATTTTCTGAAATGAACAAATATTATTTAGGATAATACTTTAAAAAATTTAGCAATACATATGGAACCTTTTTAAAGATGCACTACATATGTGCAAGAGATTGATGAAAGCAGAGATAGTCCAGAGTTACACAGTGCTTTCTTTTTCCGGATTCAGTCTATTGAAATGCCTCCTTGGGCCACCGAAGCTTCCAGTCTAATGGCTCCAGGGTGTGTCCCTTTCCCTGTAGGGCTGTGAGGGAGCAAGACTAGCACAGGGAAAAGACGCGGAGAGCCATAGGCTGGGTCAGAGAGGTCTGTGCGGCAGGGGAGGATGGAGAAAGGGAAGGACACAGCCACCTCTCCGTCCTCCGCGTTTCCAGCATCCTCCCTCGCCCCCCCGCCCTTCCGTCTACCTTCTGGTTCCCGGTGAACCAGTGCGGGGTTGGACCGGGAAAGGCGCGCAGATCTCGCAGCAGCTGCTGCCCTCCGCAGGTAGAGCTTGATGGCCTGCAGCAGGCCCAGGGTCAGGAAGAACACGAACGCCAGGTACAAGGGCCTCGCCCAGCTCGTGTCCAGCCAGGCGAACTCCATGACTGGGCACTGCTGATTGCAGGCAGTCTCCGGGGATCCCGGGAGAGGGTGATCTTTCCAAGCCTGGTGGTTGGGGAGGATCACCCAGGCCACTGCGTCTCTGTGCTCCCGGGAAGCTCCCTCCTTCCCTGGGCAAGAGGAAGAGTGGTGGAAGTAGCAGCTCAGGCTTGGCCCGAGGAGGCAGGCTCAAGGTCCCGGATTTCTAAGCCTTTATCAACTGATGCAAACCTCCATTTAGGCGGACATCTTATACAGTCCTGGAGTGACACATTTCAAACGGGACAGTTTTCAATCAAGGGAGATTGGAATCTAGGTGTTGAAATAATGCCAAGGTCGAGGTCATCCTTTTTTCCTCATTGCCACAAGTAAATGCTATGCAAAACTGCTGTGCAAAGAAAAATAAACTGCTATGCCCAAAGACCTTCTTTTTCTATTCTGACATTTTATCAAAATCCACAGGGTTCTGTGTGCTGGTGGGCATGAATGACCATTACATTTATATAGTGTGGCCTGTCCAGTGGTGTGCTTGTAAAAGTTTTAGAACTGATGTGCCCTCTGATTTCCAAAGTTTGAGGATGTCCACTTTGTCCTATTTCAAGCTGCCAACAGAGGACCCTAAACTCTGACTTGGGAAGAGATGCTAAGCAGCATACCATTGTATAGTCGTTCCACCACACAGATACAATCAGGGCCCACAACACAATTAATGGAACGCAGTGCAAAATGAAAATGTGGGACCCCTTGTTAAAAAATTACTAGCAAGGAGATGACAACAGAGCATTAAACCAAGCACATACCCATTTGAGTGCAGTATCCTGTGTCACTGCTCAGGTTCCATACTCAAAAA